>NW_015375848.1:0-218 GCF_001272555.1 Dufourea novaeangliae | reverse complement strand
AGTAACATTTCGTTACCAACACAAGCTACTATTCACAGTGCTCAAGAAGATAACCAATCTTATATTTCCTTAACGGAAAGACCAATTAATTACTACAACAGGCAGATAGAATTTATAAAAGACGATAATAATAACGTAGAAACTAAAAGATACTTTCATAAAACAAAAATTAAAATTCATTACATAGAAATGACAAATGTCCATGCCAAGGAATTAAT
>NW_015375847.1:0-218 GCF_001272555.1 Dufourea novaeangliae | reverse complement strand
AAGAATAATTAGAAACAATGAAGAATAATGAATAAATTAATGATTATAAATTATAATCTACATATTACCTAGCAAATTATTTTTTTAGAATTTCTTGTTTCTTCTACTGATTTTTACAAACACTAATAGTAATGAGGGATAGGTTGGTCGGGAGTCTGCGACTACGGCCGGGCGCGACGATTGTTTCGCGGGGGAATCAGGGAGCGCGGAGAGGTGGC
>NW_015375846.1:0-218 GCF_001272555.1 Dufourea novaeangliae | reverse complement strand
AGAGAAAGACCACGTCGTTTCTGAAGTAGTATCATCGGGGGCAAGATAAGCTTGGACACTCTTCTACTTTATGCAGCTGAATTTTGGATTGACCCAGGTAACGTACACTCGTATCATGCTATCGCGGTTGTATAAAATGAAATCCTTCGAACTGGCTGCCGTTGTACTGGAAATGTGGTTAACGTCTAGTCACGATTCGCCCCTTCTTCGAGTTTATT
>NW_015375845.1:0-218 GCF_001272555.1 Dufourea novaeangliae | reverse complement strand
AATACATCATTTTTATCCGCAACATTACATATGAGTAACAATTGTTCAATTACACTCGAATTTTGACGGATTTTAATCTGGAGAATCTCTTCAATTCATTCATGACATTTTCATTAATATATATTGGAGATTGTAAAAGTTTAAATTTTCATTCATGCGTGATTCTTTATCTCATCTACGTCTGTTTACATTGTATGCCGATGGTCGGTCGCTGGCCT
>NW_015375844.1:0-218 GCF_001272555.1 Dufourea novaeangliae | reverse complement strand
GGTTTGCTGGGGGACGGGGGCCGGTCCTAAGGATCGGCAACACGGTCGCATCGGTCGAGTCTCCTGGCGTTGCGCGCCACTTTGCATCAGAGAGAATTGGTGCTCTCTTTCTGAGTATCAACTATCTGAAACGTATTCTTCTTCAGAGAATATGAACTCCTTTTGTTTACAACAATTGCTGGGTGTACAGCTAAACGGGGTAATTGTAAGTTAAGTCG
>NW_015375843.1:0-218 GCF_001272555.1 Dufourea novaeangliae | reverse complement strand
GCAGCAGCAGCCGCGGCCCTCTTCCGCCGCTCCCGGCGACCGACCACCTCGGACCACTTGTCCCGATGGTCCGGGCTAATCGGCGCGTCACCGGGCGCCCCGTCCTCGGCCGCGCAGGCGGAGGCGGAGGCGGCCCCGCCACGGCTGGCGTCGGAGGCTTCTTCCTCCTCCTCCGCCTCTTCTTCTTGTCGCCGCCCTCGGCCGCCCCGCCGCCCGCG
>NW_015375842.1:0-218 GCF_001272555.1 Dufourea novaeangliae | reverse complement strand
GAGGACCGGGCAGTGCCGCCGCTCCCGGTCCACAAGTCGTGTAAGAGGCTGCCACCGGGTGACTCGGTGGCAGAGGAGATGCGGCGCGCCCCCACGCCGGATCTGGGTGTGGTCATCAACGACCGCATCCAGGTCATTGAAAAGGTGGCGCGAAAGTAGCGCCAACCTGAAGGGGACGAACGTCCGGGCGCTCCGTGAGGCCGCCCTGCAGATCCGCT
>NW_015375841.1:0-218 GCF_001272555.1 Dufourea novaeangliae | reverse complement strand
AAATTTATTACATAATATACGTATATTATGTAATAAATTTAATAAACATATTTAAAATTGCGATCACCTAATATCAAATTTATTATAACTCAAATTTATTATACAGGATCTCATACGAGGGCGGTCCGATAAGTACTTAGCCTCACCACCCGATAGTCGCCACGATCGCAAGAGAATTTACTACCGTGTAGTACATTCTTGTAGACAGCTACCGTCAA
>NW_015375840.1:0-218 GCF_001272555.1 Dufourea novaeangliae | reverse complement strand
AGTTAAAATAGCATTTTAAAAAGTTGAAGTTTAATTTAACGTGAAATTTGAATTTGAAAAAGCACGGGAAAAATGCAAAACCGGGGCTTTTCTCAAGAAATGATAGCCTCCAAGCGTGTTCTCGTGAGCAAATTGTATAGAAATCCCAGCAACCCTGGCAGTTTCTGCAGATACTACTATAGCCCAAGTTTAAAAGACGTAGGCAGTAGTTAGTTTCT
>NW_015375839.1:0-218 GCF_001272555.1 Dufourea novaeangliae | reverse complement strand
ATTAAATGCGATTTTAACAGTGTTCCGGTCGTTTATTGTTATTTTCAATGACAGGAGATTAATCTACGTTCTTTTAGCTACAAATTGAGTGCTTTGTTAAGACGGAAGCTGTCAGCATAACATTGGAAGAGTAGTCCAAAGTGAACTAAACGGGATACGCATAACGAGATACAGTGTCAACCGTTGCAAATAATCGTGATTTTAACAATGTTCTTGTA
>NW_015375838.1:0-218 GCF_001272555.1 Dufourea novaeangliae | reverse complement strand
TTTTCCGGACGATCCGGAGGAGGGTCGCCGACCGCTCGAGCCGGCGGTCCAGTTCACCTGGTCTGCCGACATGGGGGTCGATGAGGAGGAGTTCGCGGGGGCCGTCGCTCGCCTCGGTGGACGGTGCAAGGCTCCGGGGCCGGACGGCATCCCCGGGAAGGGCGCTGCGCTTGGCCCTGCGCGTCCTCGGGCCCCGACTCAGGCGGCTGCTGGACGGC
>NW_015375837.1:0-218 GCF_001272555.1 Dufourea novaeangliae | reverse complement strand
AAACTCCTAGTTCCTCATCCTGTACTAAGGGCCACAAGCATCCCCTTCCTACTACAGAGCGTTGATACATAAGGCCTTATGCAATTTCGCAATTAGCTTAATTCCTGATTCGGTCACTCCGACGCTTAGTGCTCCGTTACGAAGAAAAGCCTCTGGTTAAAGTTCTATTTTAAAAGTGTTGTACACATTCCATCATCCGGAATCCATCATAGGAACAT
>NW_015375836.1:0-218 GCF_001272555.1 Dufourea novaeangliae | reverse complement strand
CAACAATATTCCACACACGAAGAGCATAAATTGGACATGAACTTTCTACAACCGAGCGCGGCGCAAAAGATTATAGTAAGTTCCAAAATGGGGGGATTCCGATATGGGTACAAAACAGCTGTTCATACGTTGTCATTTCGAAGTGGGTCATCGTATACGGGGTACCATCCGACATTAACATATCCTATTACCTTATCAAACCACCACACGTAAATATT
>NW_015375835.1:0-218 GCF_001272555.1 Dufourea novaeangliae | reverse complement strand
GACTGACTCATCAACGCTAAGCCCCAACCGCTAAATCTAAAAACACGAAATTTTAGAGATAGTATCTCCTTAGTGCGTAGGCATCCACTAAGAATGGATTTTTCGAAATTCAGCCCCTAAAGACGTGAAGAAGTATGCTTTGTATGACAGCTATACTGACAGTGACTTTTAAAATCATTAAAATATTTATTTACATGGATAGAATGAACTTGTGTTTG
>NW_015375834.1:0-218 GCF_001272555.1 Dufourea novaeangliae | reverse complement strand
AATAATACCAGAAGAATTTATTTCACCAGCGTAGAAGCTCTCATCTGAACAATTACACTTCTTTTTAATACCTGTTATTGTAGATAAGTCTGTAAAAGTATTAACTTATACATATATTTACAGTCTAATAACACCACTTATGGAAAGACCATTCCAGTTTTTCTACATTTTCCAAATTACTAACAAGGGGAGTGCAAGACCTTCGGGTCACCGATTTA
>NW_015375833.1:0-218 GCF_001272555.1 Dufourea novaeangliae | reverse complement strand
AGGATACTGTACTTAACGTCAATTATTCCCTGACTAATTTGTCACGCGATACCGTAAACATTTTCCGGAAATATTTATTGATAGCCTCGTTTTAAGGACATCGTAATTAGAAGCATTTTAAAAAAATTGTCGAAACAAATATACACTTGATATTGCAACAATTTACAAATTCTATTCCTCAAATCTTACTTTGTTCACCATCAGAATCTCCAAGACGA
>NW_015375832.1:0-218 GCF_001272555.1 Dufourea novaeangliae | reverse complement strand
GAATCGTACATTTGATTCCGATCGGAGAATGTTATTTTGCTCAAAACGGTAAATAAAAAGACTCAGTCAGGACTTAATCGGTCGACTGAATCACGCGAATATTTTTGCGGTCAAGCATGATTCATATCACGTTTGTAACCAGCAAGATCTCCTTAGTTCCAAGTTCTCCTTAGATTTCCGAGAACCTTAACAAACACGGGAACAGACGCGAAAAAAAC
>NW_015375831.1:0-218 GCF_001272555.1 Dufourea novaeangliae | reverse complement strand
AATTTATACCCATAGCTAATTACACTGTTCAACAAATTTGAACTTTTTTTAGTTTTTGTAACCTCTAATAAGTGTTTCTGATAGATCTGAGTACGAATCTGCAAACTGTTTCTTTCCAGCACGTCCAGTTTTTAAAAAAATTGCAAATTTTGAAATTTGGAACTGTGTTGTGCTTTTACAGTAATAGTTATGCAATTTCTTTTGACACGAAATAATTC
>NW_015375830.1:0-218 GCF_001272555.1 Dufourea novaeangliae | reverse complement strand
CTCTCTGGAACCGAGGCATTCACACTTATCAGGACATTACTGTATCTCACTACTTAAGTCTTTGTCAGGGCAATACGACCTTCCCAAGATCACATTATTACCTTGTCAGAGTAAGAAACACTTATGTTAGGGGATATCTGTTTACAAATTAAGGTCAGGTGTCTAGAAATTAACTACAGTTATATTAAACTTGTAAATAGTTCTGTTTCTTTGAGAAA
>NW_015375829.1:0-218 GCF_001272555.1 Dufourea novaeangliae | reverse complement strand
AATTTAGGTATCATCGTAATAGCTATTGTTTGTTAGTATCACGTAGTTTGTAACGTTCTTTGACAATCTTGAAACCGTGCGCAACCATTCGATACAACTCGCAAGTTGATTTTCGCAAATTTAAATCGACTGATTCAAAGTTTATTGATTAGCATTTTTTTTAAAAGACTTTATTTTATCGTTTAATGCTCGTTCGATACTTTGACTATTATTAAGCC
>NW_015375828.1:0-218 GCF_001272555.1 Dufourea novaeangliae | reverse complement strand
CGAGCACCTAAACTATTTCCGCTACTATTTAAAGTAAGAAAAAATGACTTAATAGGATGTATAATAGTCTTAAGGCGTGCATGTGATGGTGATAAAATGTTTTTTTTACTTCTTATTGCGTTTATTTACGTCTGCATTCTTCAAACTGAAGCTTGTTTCTTCGCCTTCAAGGTCACTTCAAGGTCACTTCAAGGTCATGGTGTGTAGGTCTTGAACTC
>NW_015375827.1:0-218 GCF_001272555.1 Dufourea novaeangliae | reverse complement strand
ACTAAAGCGTAAATAACCCTTGGGCCCTTACTATCTGACACTATAAGGGAACGGTGTGACAAAACGTAAATGAATTATGTATATTCTTGAGAGAATATACAGGGTGTCCCACCTAACTCTGCCACCCATAATTATTCTTTTATTTGTCACGGTAAAAAAAAATGGTTCGGGAGAAAGTTAGTGTATTTTAGGGTTGAAATTAGGCTATGAGATTGAAG
>NW_015375826.1:0-218 GCF_001272555.1 Dufourea novaeangliae | reverse complement strand
GTGCCCTTCTTCCAGGCAGCGGTAGCACCTGAGGGGCCGGGCCGGGAGCGCCTCCACCCTGGCAGACGACCAGCCGACCAGGATGCGGCCAGCCGTCGTCAGCCGTCTCGCGGCCGCGAGGGGGAAACGCACCCACGCGGTGCCAAGGCCCGACACGTTTCGGCGGATCTCGCCGCAGCGGACCTCGGCAGCCGCGCAGCCGCCGACGCGGGCGACCG
>NW_015375825.1:0-218 GCF_001272555.1 Dufourea novaeangliae | reverse complement strand
TTATTTCAAGTGTAATAAGTTAAAAATACATTTTTTTCAGGAATATTCTATGGGGACCATAATATAAATAACGAAATTTTTTACTTTATTTTTTTGATCTGAAAATCTAGAACCTTGAAGAATATAAATTGTTAAAACTACTCACTTCCTTACTCAACAAATATGTTTATCAATCCCTAAACAACAAAAATACATATTTTTATTTCAAGTGTAATAAT
>NW_015375824.1:0-218 GCF_001272555.1 Dufourea novaeangliae | reverse complement strand
AAGCCTCGCTGTACGAGGACTACCGCCGGGCGAGGGTGACGCTACAGGCGGCCATCAGGAGGGACAAGGCGGGAGCCTGAGACGAGCTCCTCGGGACTCTTGATGGTGACCCATGGGAGCGCCCGTACCGCATCGTCTTAGGACGATTGCGGCCGGCTGCCCCCCCCCCGGTCACCGAGAGTCTGGACCCCCCCGTGCTCGAGCAGGTGGTCGGCACC
>NW_015375823.1:0-218 GCF_001272555.1 Dufourea novaeangliae | reverse complement strand
ATATCGAGGGAGATAAATAACACAGTTACTTCGTTTCCTGTTGTCTACATTGTATTTCTAAAACAAGACATTTCCTCGAAAGAAGTCAAATTTGAAAGTAATCAATTATTTAAGCACTATTGTACGATAGTCTGACTTCTAATTAAGGCTTGATATTTTTGGAGATTCTTCTTACTTTTCGAACTTGACTGATGTAGTCAAACTCTGTGACAGCATCG
>NW_015375822.1:0-218 GCF_001272555.1 Dufourea novaeangliae | reverse complement strand
GTTATTCCAAACCCAGTACTTAATCAAACATTACCTTTCTGCGAGATGACCGTCATATGGAAAATTTCGATACGAAGCACGAGAAAAACCAAGCCAGGGGTCATTTTTTCAATCGTCTAGTCACGGATTCCCTCTCGTCTCTCATTTTCAGATAAGATCGCGACCCACACGGAATAGCCTGTCTGTGTGTCGGTGTGAGCGTGCGCGGAAACGAGACT
>NW_015375821.1:0-218 GCF_001272555.1 Dufourea novaeangliae | reverse complement strand
TCCATAGACGCAGTGAAGTCTGATTATCTACTCAGTGTAAAAGCAATTTAAGGGGTCATGTACATTTCTCAATTTCAAAAATTTGAATTATAGACGAAGTTACAGTAATTTAAATAACACTAGTCGTGCCGCTCCACAAGTCAAATAAGAAGTTATTAATAAATTATTGCTTATTAATTATGTAGGTTAAAACTGCAAAGGAGGGTCAGCTTTATGGT
>NW_015375820.1:0-218 GCF_001272555.1 Dufourea novaeangliae | reverse complement strand
ACGCCAAGGAAGGATCCCCTGGCCATGGAGAACGCTTCCCTTGTGTGAGGAGCCCAGTCTGACACCCTCCTACGTGGTTGCTGAGACTCCTCACGGGTTTCCTGCCCCCTGAGTCCTCCCTCGTGGGGTCCTTCTGCGGAGGAAGACGTCCGGGACGCCGATCCTTATCCGGTGGGTGGTTTCGTGGTGCCCCCTCGGCCGACCAAGCGCCTCTCGAA
>NW_015375819.1:0-218 GCF_001272555.1 Dufourea novaeangliae | reverse complement strand
GTTTTATAGATTCTTCGTACTCAAGATCGTACTATTATAGGTCATCGGACTGGTTTTGACCTCGACTATTACGCCATGATGATAAGAATATATAGTTCCGTTTAGAAAACCACCTTGATTTGATTAGATGACCTTGAAATTTCAAAAAATATCATCTTGAGAAACTTTTTTTTCAGTTCACAGTATTATTTGGGCCTTCCAATTAAATAATATTTTCC
>NW_015375818.1:0-218 GCF_001272555.1 Dufourea novaeangliae | reverse complement strand
GTGAAAATATATAACCACGCTCTTGTGGCCAGAAGTAAAACTAAATAATTTATGTGTGATAAATATGTGTCAGTGACTTCAGCGCGGGAAAATAGTAGAGCTAGAGAGGTTAGTAGAAGGTAACAATTTGTTTAACCGTTTGTTTTGTCTGCTTATTGTTATTATCAGTAGTGCATTCTTGTACATATTGCCTTTCTTATGTGTTGTATATAGCCCTT
>NW_015375817.1:0-218 GCF_001272555.1 Dufourea novaeangliae | reverse complement strand
ATATCGTTGAATTCGTGCTCATTAAAATGTCAACATTACACCTGGGGATTCATCTTTCCGATGGTTTACTGTAGTGTTCAGAGCAAGAAAGTTGAGTTGGATTCTTCATAACGTAACTTCCATTCTATGGTGCATCTGCTTTCGCTTAATTGTACAGAAAAAGGTAGTCAATAGTGGTACTATTGGTTAGGGATGAATTGGATTTGGTAACATTATGT
>NW_015375816.1:0-218 GCF_001272555.1 Dufourea novaeangliae | reverse complement strand
GAAGATGTGAAATACTGTTTCGCAGATATTAACATTTCAAATTTAACATAAATATAACACTTGTCATAAGAATAGAATTCCTTTTGTATCTGGGAAAATATTAACAACAAAGTGATTCTTGAGATTGAAGTCGTAAAAAAAATCGTATGGCAAGAGGTTAAGAATTTTGAGACTTTGAACGATTTAGAAACTGTTGATGGGGCTGCATAGGCACGTAC
>NW_015375815.1:0-218 GCF_001272555.1 Dufourea novaeangliae | reverse complement strand
CACAGGGCACGTAAACCTAGTGGTAGATTTATATAAATGTATAAATGGTAACATTTTTAATAATAGATCATAGACATAAATCATTTCTGTACACATTTCAACTATATATATTTTCATACAGATTTCAAGTATCTATTAGGTCATCCCATAAGTGACGCAGTTTTTTCTAAACACCGTAGTATAAATATTTTCAAGTTTTTCAACAATTCTTCAATAGT
>NW_015375814.1:0-218 GCF_001272555.1 Dufourea novaeangliae | reverse complement strand
ATATCGTTGAATTCGTGCTCATTAAAATGTCAACATTACACCTGGGGATTCATCTTTCCGATGATTTACTGTAGTGTTCAGAGCTGGAAAGTTGAGTTAGATTCTTCATAACGTAACTTCCATTCTATGGTGCATCTGCTTTCGCTTAATTGTAGAGAAAAAGGTAGTCAATAGTGGTACTATTGGTTAGGGATGAATTGGATTTGGTAACATTATGT
>NW_015375813.1:0-217 GCF_001272555.1 Dufourea novaeangliae | reverse complement strand
GTTCCGGGATTGAAACGTGCTGTCGCGTCTCGTGGTATTGCGCTAACTGCTACACATGTCTATACAGGAAGGCACCACCACGTTTTCCTCTCTGTCATAAACATACCGGTGTGGTTTCTGTTCTTTCTACTTTATATTCGAATCTACCGACGACATTTATTTGCACACATTAATGATATGAATATTATTTTTTTTATCAGCTGACCGTTATTTATAG
>NW_015375812.1:0-218 GCF_001272555.1 Dufourea novaeangliae | reverse complement strand
AAATGTATTGTCATAATATTTTAATCGTCGTTGTAAGAGTGCATTGACAAGTCATTTTGACTTGCTTGATAGTTCTAGTGTTAAGGGTCCTATCAGATTTGATATACAGGGTGTAATGTAATTGGTGGTATAACCGAATGGTAGGTGATTCTACATGAAAAAATAAGTGGAAAATATAGAATAAAACTTTGACAATTGAGACTTTCGATCGAACAACT
>NW_015375811.1:0-218 GCF_001272555.1 Dufourea novaeangliae | reverse complement strand
CGGAGGCCCTGCCCCTTAAGCGTAAGCTTAATGAGCTTACGCTTAGCCTCCGCGAGACCAAACTTCTCTCTGGCCGCAGGGGGCTGCCCCCTCTTCCGGCCGCTCGACGCGCCAGAGCCGATCACCCCCGAGCTGAACGACGAGGCGGAGACGGTCGACGCATCGGAGTCCCCATCCTCGTCGTCGCTGATGGCGACGACCCGGTCGATGCTCCTGGA
>NW_015375810.1:0-217 GCF_001272555.1 Dufourea novaeangliae | reverse complement strand
CAAAATGAAGAAGAATCATGCCCGTTTAGCGGTGTAAATGCGATCGAAATCTTTTGCAATTAGTCCTGAGGGACAATATGAGACTAATGACGTTCATTTTGAGCGCTTAATTATTGAGATATTTGCATTTTGCCATCACTAGAAATTTCCATGTTTTAATGCGTGACGAAGAAAAATGATGCCCGTTCTCACAAGTACTAGTTTCTAACTTCGTTTA
>NW_015375809.1:0-218 GCF_001272555.1 Dufourea novaeangliae | reverse complement strand
TTATTAAATCTTAACAAAAACAGAAACAAACAAAGATCAAACGGATGACTAATTTAGGTAAAAGTTATGTTTAGGGGATGCAGATAAGGATACTATTTTGAGTTACCTCTTAAGAAATTTTAACCATCGCTCGTTTTTTATTAAAAAGTTATTAGCAAAAATATTTTGCAACATGTACCAGTTCTTTCAACCAGTTACTCTAACTAACTCCGATCAGG
>NW_015375808.1:0-218 GCF_001272555.1 Dufourea novaeangliae | reverse complement strand
AAAAAGAAAAATTCCTAATTGCTCCAATTCCCTGAAATATCGCATCGACCGGGCATCAAGTAATCGTATCAGCTGGGAAATAAAGTACGCGGCTTAAGGGCATACCGGCGTCAAGCCACGGATCGTCGGATTTCGCGAGAGCCGCCATAAATTTCCAATTAGCGGAATCCGATCGCGGTCGTGTCGGATCGATTGTACACGCACTCTGGAACTTCCTC
>NW_015375807.1:0-214 GCF_001272555.1 Dufourea novaeangliae | reverse complement strand
AAAACACATATAATTAATATAAATCAAAATAAATACATATAATTAAAATCAATCAAAATAAAAACATATTATTAAAATAAATAAAAATAAAACACATATAATTAATATAAATTAAAATAAACCGCTTAGAATTAAAATAAATAAAAATAAATACATATAATTAAAATAAATCAAAATAAAACACACATAATTAAAATAAATCAAAATGAAACAC
>NW_015375806.1:0-217 GCF_001272555.1 Dufourea novaeangliae | reverse complement strand
ACTTTATTTTATCTTTAAGATTGTTGTACGTTATAAATGCATAAAGATCCGCTGTCAACATATGTGTATTAGCATCGAAGAATAGTTTCATATTACACCACAACGGGTATCAAAATTTATTTGTGTCTACGTTTCGTCAGAAATTAAATAGTTATACTGATGCTAATCTGTGCGCATCATCCATATCAAAAACAAGAAATTATATATCTGTTTTTCT
>NW_015375805.1:0-217 GCF_001272555.1 Dufourea novaeangliae | reverse complement strand
GCGGCTCGAGCGGGCCGCCGCGGCCGCTGTGGCGGCGATGGAGCCGCGGCCGGCTCCGCGGTCACCACCGCATGGCGGGGCGTCTCGGGAGAAGCGCCCCGTCACTATGGCGGAGGTTGAAAGAACCGTGGAGCGGCGTGTCGGGCGCCTGTTCGCCGAAATGGAGGCGCGCCTTGTGGGGCGCCTCGGCGACCTGCTCGGCGGCGGCGGCCGGCGG
>NW_015375804.1:0-217 GCF_001272555.1 Dufourea novaeangliae | reverse complement strand
ATCACTCGGTTATTGTTTCGTCTATGGTCTTGCAACCCTTTCGAGTCGAGTCTCCTTGCGTCATTCGAATCTTTTGAAATAATCGTCTATATAAATTACTCTGTCACTGATTCCCTCCAGTTGCACACTGTATTTCGTGATGTACTCACCGGTAACACATTGACCACGATGTCATTCGGTTTATGGGTGATAGATACATATAATTTTTGGTCCAGAG
>NW_015375803.1:0-217 GCF_001272555.1 Dufourea novaeangliae | reverse complement strand
GTTGCCCCTAGACGTTCAATAATATTGTGCAATAATTTTGTTTGTGCAATAACTTGAATCGTTCGAAGGCGATATTGAAGGTTGTGCAATATTTTGTGCAACCACGAGCACAGACGGCACGTATATAATACAACCCGAAATAATTACCCGAATGTATTACAACCCGAAATATTGTGCAATAATATTGACCGTCTATGGGCCGTTTAAAGTTTAGGTC
>NW_015375802.1:0-217 GCF_001272555.1 Dufourea novaeangliae | reverse complement strand
TTGATTTAATACGGGTCGGGCCATTATGCACGCGGGGGCCAACGAGGAAGCGAGGAGTAAATCAATCAGCGGGAATTATCCTAGGTCGGATTTGAATTCGCTGTTATTTCACGGAGATGATATACGTACGTAGATCGTTTTGCGTCATAGGCAACGATGGATTATAACTGCTTCCGGTGTAAAGTCTAAGGACCGTTTTAACGTTATTGGTATAACA
>NW_015375801.1:0-217 GCF_001272555.1 Dufourea novaeangliae | reverse complement strand
ATACGCAAGAGAATCATAATAAATGTGAAATAATTTTTTACTAATATTGATGCTAAAATAACTACTGCATTTGTGAGTGATGGCGATATTATAAATTATCTTTGTCGAACATTTTAATTTGCAAACATAGTGACATGTAAGAATCGCTGAAATGGGCCATCTAATGTTTTCTTGATCTTTCGTTTATTAAGATGTTGAAGGATTTGTAACGATATAA
>NW_015375800.1:0-217 GCF_001272555.1 Dufourea novaeangliae | reverse complement strand
GAGGGAGCGTTTGCGATTAATTGTATTCTTTTTGCATCTTTTTATGAAATATATGTGTAAGTAAATAACATCTGCATTAATTAGGTCAATAAATGATAAATAACTATTATTTTTCGGGAATGCCATTTCAAGTATTTCGTATGTAATAAAAAACATTAGCATCATTGCAAGTACGAATAGAAAAGGTTTATCGTTGCACACATTAGTACGTAAGTAT
>NW_015375799.1:0-217 GCF_001272555.1 Dufourea novaeangliae | reverse complement strand
CGTTCCGGCTCCGCCCACGCCCCGCGAGGCGCGGTTGGGGCGTCCCCCTGCGTGCACGGCGGGACGCCAGCCGCGGGGCGCGCGCTCACCGCGGCCTACGTGGAAGAGGTCGTGGAGAGGCCCGTGGGGCGCCTCTTCGCTGCCTTCGAGGCACGCATTATGGCGTGCCTCGACGGCCTGGGGGCCGACGCCGGCCGGGAGAGACGGAGACGGACCG
>NW_015375798.1:0-217 GCF_001272555.1 Dufourea novaeangliae | reverse complement strand
TTTATAACTTATAATTAATAAACAAAGTGAATCAATTTAAAACATAAAAAATCGAAGAAGTAATAATTTCGGGTTTTAACTAATTGTTTATAGAATTGGTCACTCCATTTCTTAAAATCTCGTCGAGGTACCCCAAATAAAAAAAAAATCATCAGTCTACGTTAATTTGTTGCACAGAAAATCTGAATTTTTCCGGGTTCGCTAGATAAAACGGGCG
>NW_015375797.1:0-217 GCF_001272555.1 Dufourea novaeangliae | reverse complement strand
GCGAGATGGTGGTTAGTAGATTTGGTATTTACTGGACGGTGGTTAGTAGATTTTCTTTATTTCTGAGATGGTGGTTAGTAGATTTGGTATTTATTGGACGGTGGTTAGTAGATTTTCTTTATTTCCGAGATGGTGGTTAGTAGATTTGGTATTAACTGGACGGTGGTTAGTAGATTTTCTTTATTTGCGAGATGGTGGTTAGTAGATTTTCTTTATT
>NW_015375796.1:0-217 GCF_001272555.1 Dufourea novaeangliae | reverse complement strand
TTAAGTGTAGCATCGTTATCACGATGCGATTTTCGTTTACCATATACACATATCCGAATGCAGCAAATTCTCGATGAGTGATCGAAGGCTCAACGGCACTGAACATTAAGTATTTCATAAACTAATGGCCGTATGCGAATGAAACAAGTATCACTGGCTTCAGAATTCCAAGCTTCACCACTGTGCTGAACCTCATTAAAAAGTCAGCGTTACACTT
>NW_015375795.1:0-217 GCF_001272555.1 Dufourea novaeangliae | reverse complement strand
CCGTTTTTTCGTTTAATTTACGAAAATCGACTACCATTCGCCATCGCTTATTTCCTTTCGAGTTAGCTTTCTTCGGAACGACCCAAAGTGGAGAATTATAAGGTGACTTCGGTGGAACAATAATGCCTAAATTTTCCAAATTGCGAACCTGTTCCCTCACTTCCTCTTCTTGCATGGGTGGAAAAGGGTACTGCCGAGTGAAGACGGGAGTCTCATC
>NW_015375794.1:0-217 GCF_001272555.1 Dufourea novaeangliae | reverse complement strand
GTGTATGCCCCTCCGAGCATGCCCCTCGCGGCATTTGAGATGCTGTTGGACGGGATCCGGGACGGGATCCTTGTGCCCCGTGATCCGACTCGTCCAACATTGGACCTGGGGGACTTCAATGCGAAGTCTACCCTCTGGAGAGGCCCCAGGACCAACGCGAGGGGCGATGCCGTGGAGGAATGGGCGGCGAGCGCGGACCTTCGGCTGCTCAACCGAG
>NW_015375793.1:0-217 GCF_001272555.1 Dufourea novaeangliae | reverse complement strand
TTCCTCGGCACTGACGAGAAGGGATCCCCAGGTGTAACGATGACTTTTTAATGAGGTTTAGCATAGTGATAGATCTTCGAATTCTGAAGTCAATTATATCTGTTTTAGCTGCATATGGCCATTAGTTTATGACATATTTAATATTCGAACACTTATCGAGGTTTTACTGTAGTAGTCACAGTGACATAGTTACGTCGTCGACACTAGAACTACCATA
>NW_015375792.1:0-217 GCF_001272555.1 Dufourea novaeangliae | reverse complement strand
TATTGACGAATCGTTGGAATACGCGTGGCGCGTTAGTCAGACCAAATGGCATTTGTAGGAATTCAAATTGTCCCAAAGGTGTTATAAAAGAAGTATACTTTACGGACGCTTCAGCCATTTTCACATGATAAAATCCGTCTTTTAAATCTAACGCTGTAAAGATATGTTTGTTTCTCAAACGGTCCAAATTATCATCTATTAACTGAGTGGGAAAATT
>NW_015375791.1:0-217 GCF_001272555.1 Dufourea novaeangliae | reverse complement strand
TACTGTTCTCACGTTCCTCCATGCATTCCACCCGTTCTATATTAACCTACGCTTTCTGTAATATATACACACTTCACAGTACCCGCCATTACTAACATCTGTTTTTTTCTTTTTCATCGTTTCCAGTTTTTTTTTCGTTCTTCCCTCTTTCGTTTCCATCTCACCCCGTTTACGTCCAAGTAATTATACCAACAAACACACTCTCCGGTTTCGTGGT
>NW_015375790.1:0-217 GCF_001272555.1 Dufourea novaeangliae | reverse complement strand
TCGGCGCGGTCCTGCCCGTTTTGGACGGGTGGCTGGACCGCCGGCACGGCAAGCTTTCCTACCAGCTCACTCAGGTGCTCACCGGACACGGTTGTTTCGGTGAGTACCTTTGTAGGATAGGAGCCGAGGCGACAAGCGAGTGCCACCAGTGCTCCGCGGAGGTAGACTCCGCGCAGCACGCGTTGGAGGAGTGCCCGGCCTTTGCCAGGGAAAGGCG
>NW_015375789.1:0-217 GCF_001272555.1 Dufourea novaeangliae | reverse complement strand
TGACATCGGTGGACAAAACAGTCACCGTCATTTAATTAAAACAGTGAACAGTGGTTGAGTCGGGGGCTAAGGAACTAGTTCTTGATCGGGCACTAATTTTTAATTAATTTATAAAAATAAATGGCATTTTTAAGTTCATTGTCAAAAGAAATTGTTTGAAAAAATTTGTGAAATAAAGATCGACAATTCCAAAATATAGGTATTGTATTTAAAAGCA
>NW_015375788.1:0-217 GCF_001272555.1 Dufourea novaeangliae | reverse complement strand
TCCGCTGCCTGCGGGAGGCCGCATTACACATAAAGTATGCGGCTGCCGAGCAGGCTAGGCGGATGACGGGCACCGAGCAGGAGGTCGACCTCGAGCGCGACCTCTGGGAGCTCCGCGCTCGACTCGCGGCCGCGGAGGCGCTGTCGCGCGTGCGTGGCGACGGGGCGGCGGCTGGCGCGACCGGGGCTGGCCCCCGGGACGCGGTTGTTGTTATGCC
>NW_015375787.1:0-217 GCF_001272555.1 Dufourea novaeangliae | reverse complement strand
AAGCCTCTAATATACTCGTCTGTTTGCCTGTTAAGATGGTATTCCCATTTACTCGCCGCTGATCTTATTTCCGCTATGCGTTCTCTCCTTTCTAATTTGCAGAATTCCGAAGTAAGCTCGGTAAGTCGGGAACTCATTCTCGTAGTCATATTACGAAGGTGATCTACCTCGGAGTGTACGTTTTGGAATTCCGATCTAACTATATGTGTCTGATTTC
>NW_015375786.1:0-217 GCF_001272555.1 Dufourea novaeangliae | reverse complement strand
GAGGGCCAAGGCGGGAGCCTGGGACGAGCTCCTGGGGACTCTGGACGGTGACCCGTGGGGGCGACCCTACCGCATCGTATTGGGGCGATTGCGGCCGGCGGCCCCCTCGGTCGCCGAGAGTCTGGACCCCCCTGTGCTCGAGCGGGTGGTCGGTGCCCTCTTCCCGGATGATCCGGGGGAGGGTCGCCGACAGCTTGGGCCGGCGGACCCCGTTGAG
>NW_015375785.1:0-217 GCF_001272555.1 Dufourea novaeangliae | reverse complement strand
TTCTTCCTCTCTAAATTCATAATTCTGTACGCTAACAACAAGCAGGCAGGGATACTGCAATTCGTTACACACATCTTCCGGATACCACCGTGAATAGAAATTTTGGCAACAAACTTACGAAAGCTGTATGAAGCTTTGAAGGTCGTTCGTAAGATTCGCAAGTTACAGAAGAGGGCATTATTTGCAATGGATAAATTATAAGTACAAATAATATAGA
>NW_015375784.1:0-216 GCF_001272555.1 Dufourea novaeangliae | reverse complement strand
TGGGGCGGCACTACCTTCCTTCCTACATACGCCATCAGAGGTCTACCGAGTTGACACCTTTCCTGCAACTACCTGAAGCCTTCCTCGTTCGTATATATACGTCCTTAAGGGGGGAGACTCCTTTGGACCAACTCCGAATCGATCGAAGCGCTATAGTAAACAATCGGACGCCAGCGGAAACACAAAATCGATATTCCGGACGGCCTGATAATGCGA
>NW_015375783.1:0-217 GCF_001272555.1 Dufourea novaeangliae | reverse complement strand
TGATATAAGGTATTAAACAATATTTGTAAATTTCGAATTATCATAAATACATTTATTGTTCTAGTTATTTATTTATTTATTTTTTTTTGTGGGAATTGAGAAATGTGAGAAAGGAAATGTAAAAAAAGTGAAAACATTTCCCAATGAATAAGATACAATTTGTGAAGAAATAAGGTTATTGCTTATATATATTATTTATTGAATAACAAAATCGTAT
>NW_015375782.1:0-217 GCF_001272555.1 Dufourea novaeangliae | reverse complement strand
ATCTAAGTAAATATTTACCAATAATTTACATTAATAATCTAAAGCTTCAATTTCAGTAAACTACAACAAAAATTTGTCTTCTCATCAACTCTCATTCGTCCTTCACTTTCCCAACTTAATTTGTTCTTCGTTGTCACAAATTGCTACAGTAATAAAAAAATTAGTACAATGAAGAGAGAAATAGTTAACTTTGCAAATTCTTTAAAATAAAAATCAC
>NW_015375781.1:0-216 GCF_001272555.1 Dufourea novaeangliae | reverse complement strand
CACTACTAAATAATCGCTACGTAATCGCTAAATAAACTAAAACTTAGTTTTCCGAACATGAACCCCATTTGCTTGTAGAATGCAAAGGGCACCGTTCAGAAAGGACGACTGATATTGTTGAACTGAACCACCCTCGTTAGGATCGATGTGGCATAATAGGTCGATCCCCACTCTTTCATGGTCAATACTATTTGAGAAGGAAAAACTGCATGGGAA
>NW_015375780.1:0-217 GCF_001272555.1 Dufourea novaeangliae | reverse complement strand
GCCCGGGGTGGGGCCGGTGTCAGGGTGCAGTCCTCTGGCACCGGCGGAGTGGAGAAGGGGGGTTACCTGGGTATAGGTCACCCTTGGGGGGCGTTCGATCGCCCCCACAGAACGGGCTACTCGGGGTGAATCCTCGAGGAGCACAGGTGCGGTAGTGGCGGTGTGTTCATCAGAGATCCCGCCACCACCGGTTCCGCCCGAGAAGGCTGTCGTAGGG
>NW_015375779.1:0-217 GCF_001272555.1 Dufourea novaeangliae | reverse complement strand
AACGGCGCCGACGCAGCGGGGGGTGAGCCAGCCGACGAGTTCGGAGGAGGGAGGATCCGGCCGGGGGGAGGCTATGGTGACGGACTAGTCTTCCCCCCCCACTCGGATCCTCCAGGCCAACCTCAACCATTCGGCACGGGCACAGGACTTGTTTGTCCATAGCCTGGCCGAATGGGGGGTTGGCCTGGCCGTCGCCGCGGAGCCGTACCGCGTCCCT
>NW_015375778.1:0-217 GCF_001272555.1 Dufourea novaeangliae | reverse complement strand
CCCCGACTGCATCAGCGGCCCCGGCGGACGCACGCGCGAAGGCGGGAGCCACAGGAGTCAAAGCTCCGGCTCCCGATGTCCACGCACCCGTCCGCCCATACACGCAGGCCTCGCCTGCCGGCGAGCGAGGAGACGCCTACGGTGGGGGAATCTGTCCACCCCCGCCGGCGTCGTCGGGGCCGGCTGTGCGGGCCCCACGGCCCCGACCCCGACCCCG
>NW_015375777.1:0-217 GCF_001272555.1 Dufourea novaeangliae | reverse complement strand
AGTAACGAAAAGGGTAACTAGAAACAAAAATTCCGTTACTTTGTCTACTCCATTAAAAGTTTTCTTAAGTTTCAAATACAAGAATTTTTTCTATTCTAAATTTTACCTATCATCTAAAATTCTTAGTCTACACATACATATATACATTATGGAATGGACAAACGATTATTTCAATATTTATTTTTATTAAAAAAAATGTTATTCCAACCATTCTGTT
>NW_015375776.1:0-217 GCF_001272555.1 Dufourea novaeangliae | reverse complement strand
CCACCTCCTCCGCCACCCTCCACCCCGACACGAGACGCGCGGCGGCGGGCGTAGCCCACGAGAGGTCAATAATTGACTCTCTCTGCGACCGCACGCACGTGCTCGCAGACCCTCGGTTGAGCAGCCGAATATCCGCGCTCGCCGCCCATTCCTACACGGCCTCGCCCCTCGCGTCGGTCCTGGGGCCTCCCCAAAGGGTAGACTTCGCATTGAAGTC
>NW_015375775.1:0-217 GCF_001272555.1 Dufourea novaeangliae | reverse complement strand
CACCCTCTCTGGTAGTAACATCGCGATTCGAGGGAGGATCGATCGACGGGGATGGAAGGGTGTGCTTTAAATCGAAATTCGCGTCGCTGTATTGATTCGACGTGGCGGTGCGCGGGTAAACGAAACCTGAAATGTTGACACGGCAAACACGTTGATATTGACTTGATAATTTTCCGTTCACCTGTATATTAGATTTTCTGGAATGTTGCGTTGTTGT
>NW_015375774.1:0-216 GCF_001272555.1 Dufourea novaeangliae | reverse complement strand
TCTTGAATCTCTTTCAGTCGCACCATTCTGTTCCTATGTTCGGCGAGAGTCAAAATCTCGCCATAAGCCGTAGGTATTCCATCGTTCTCCTGATGGGCTGAATTGTCGAATGGCAACAGCGTAACAAAACAATTGATACGATCCAGCACGTGGTGCGAGGTTACATATACCGACTTCCCTCTGTTTTATCGATGCTCGGTGGTAACATGGCCAAAG
>NW_015375773.1:0-217 GCF_001272555.1 Dufourea novaeangliae | reverse complement strand
ACAGTGGGTATAATAAAAGAATTACGGAAGAAGCCTCCTACCTTTAATGATTAAGTAAACATAAAATTAGCGTTTTAATTCGACAATATAACCTATTGCATTAACTTGTAATATTGAAAACACAAGAATTTGATCATACATGGTCTCATTTCTGATGGATCTCCCGGTAATTAAAGAAACGGTTCTCCCATCCAGAAAGGATTATGAGTCATCTTTC
>NW_015375772.1:0-217 GCF_001272555.1 Dufourea novaeangliae | reverse complement strand
TCGTGCGTATTTGTACAATCACATAACAACACCGATGGATACTACGTAATTTTAGAACATTTGCAATTAGTTATACATATACATACAGTGTGTCTCACGAACTCTGTCTACTTAAATATCTCGGTTAATTTAAACAATACGAGGAAATGTTACCTACAGATTTTGTAGGGATTAAGTAACTACATAATATGGTATAAATAGTATTCTTACAAGTGGA
>NW_015375771.1:0-217 GCF_001272555.1 Dufourea novaeangliae | reverse complement strand
GAGAAAGGCGCCGGGGCTTTCCGTTATTGAGAATAAACCAGGTCAAGTTTCCCGCCTACCTACAGTTTTTTTTTCTTCCACGTGCACGCTGGAATCGGCACCGTTGACATAGGGGCACCGAGATGCCTGTCTGCACCCTGCCCCCTCCTGTCGGTTTTCCCTTTCGATAGACTGACAATGAAGACGCGTAAGATCATCCACGGTGGGATCATCTACA
>NW_015375770.1:0-216 GCF_001272555.1 Dufourea novaeangliae | reverse complement strand
ATGTGATATTAGAGACCATGTACAAGAAGGCATTTCGCGACGGGTAGATCTCTGAGTCAAAATAACCTGTCTGTGATACTTATATCTTGATATATATCTTACATTGGCTTTGACGACGGGATCATCCGAGGATTGTTCAATATATCTAGAGTCATGTATCTTATTGCAAAATCTTGCTTAGAGTCTTGCCAATTAAATTGTACAATATTAACAAAT
>NW_015375769.1:0-217 GCF_001272555.1 Dufourea novaeangliae | reverse complement strand
ATTCGAGGTGTGCGTATCGCAGTTATATTGAAAGAGAGAGTGAATTTAGGAAAATGGAAACTAAAAGTTGTGATACAATATATTTGCTGGAACACGACTAAAGTCAAATTATAGGCTCAAAACTTCCTAGTAATGGACAAGTTTTACGCGTACAGTTTTATAATTTGCGAAAAGTAACATTGGATCTTCGATCAAGTGCCGCGATGGTGATAAAAGA
>NW_015375768.1:0-216 GCF_001272555.1 Dufourea novaeangliae | reverse complement strand
ACCAGACCCGAACCAAAGGAGTACACAAGCATGGTAGTGCAAGCGAGATTCTCTGTTTACGGAACAGCCTCCCGACTACTCCGTACCCTTGCACGCACGACGCACGAGTCTTTCTCCAAATCCTACTTACCAGGAAAAGACTAAACACGTCCAATATCTGACTTCTCAATAGAAACCAGAGGGATCGGCAAACAGTCTTAGTGTACAGACCCACTG
>NW_015375767.1:0-217 GCF_001272555.1 Dufourea novaeangliae | reverse complement strand
AAAATTAATTTGTTTCATATATTATGTATATCATCTGATCCTTTAATATCTTCAATTTCCTCAAATTTTCATAAAAATCGATTAACATTCCAAAATGATGTAAAAGAACTGATAGACAACGATCACTCATACGAAGAAAATTAATTTTGTATTCCTCTTTATAGAAAATTAGTATTGAATAAATATTATATACTAATTTTGTATTTTTATTATTATT
>NW_015375766.1:0-216 GCF_001272555.1 Dufourea novaeangliae | reverse complement strand
CACAGAAACGCACTGAATCCGACTCGATGGACCAAATCCTCGAGTTTAAGCTCGCGGAAAGGAGGTGGAAGAAGCACATTCAAAATTATAACAGTAAAAAACAGTTTATTTAAATAACACAAAATGTGCAAAAATAAACAACTGCCACAAAAAATGACAAGGATGACTGTACAATAATTCAGAGAACCGAAAGAAGGAAGACAATTATTTAGAAGG
>NW_015375765.1:0-216 GCF_001272555.1 Dufourea novaeangliae | reverse complement strand
TTATTACTTCCTTTTTATTACTGAAGCAATTTCACTCTCAACAATCTGTATTATTCTATTCGTCATTGTTAGAACGTTCAACATTAGAATTACATACCAACGGTAAATCTGCATGTATTCTTATCGGAACGATAAACATGACAAACTTTTGAAAATATACCAATTTATGGATTAACTAAGTTCTTCACACTCATATCGCGATAAAAGTTGTGTAAA
>NW_015375764.1:0-216 GCF_001272555.1 Dufourea novaeangliae | reverse complement strand
CTCACTCACGACATCGAACGCTCGTAGATACGAAAATTTATTTCACATTGAACGGATTTATTTGTGTTCTACGTTGATTAGACATTTTTTACTCAACTCTGCGAGTACTATAAGCTATTAAAAGCTCAGACCTTCTTTTTAAATATCCTGTATACACGCAATGATGCGTTACGGAATAGAACTATCGTACTTCGGGACATCGGCTGACGAATGATT
>NW_015375763.1:0-216 GCF_001272555.1 Dufourea novaeangliae | reverse complement strand
TCGATCCGGCCTCGGCGGGGTGTGGGCCAGGTGCCCTGTGGCCGCGGCAAGGAGGCTGGCGGCGGCCGGCCGGCTGCTGGTCGGCTGGTCGTCAGCGCGGGTGGAGGCGCTTCCGGACCGGCCGCTCCGGTGCTTCCGGTGCCCGGAGGAGGGGCACGTCCGTCGCGGATGTCCGTGTGACGCGGACCGTGGCGGGCGGTGCTACTCCTGCGGGGG
>NW_015375762.1:0-216 GCF_001272555.1 Dufourea novaeangliae | reverse complement strand
CGGCGGCTCGAGCGGGCCGCCGCGGCCGCTGTGGCGGCGATGGAGCCGCGGCCGGCTCAGCGGTCGCCTCCGCCTGTCGGGGTGTCTCAGGGGGAGCGCCCCGTCACTATGGCGGCGGTCGAAAGGGCCGTGGAGCAGCGCGTCGGGCGCCTGGTCGCCGAGATGGAGGCGCGCCTGGTGGGGCGCCTCGGCGAGCTGCTCGGCGGCGGCGGCCGG
>NW_015375761.1:0-216 GCF_001272555.1 Dufourea novaeangliae | reverse complement strand
CCGGCCCCACCCCGGGCCGCTTTGGATGCAGTTGGGTACCCCACCCCAACTGCATCAGCGGCCACGGCAGGCGAATGGGTGCGCGGAGCGGGGAGCCACCAAGGCATAAGCCCCGGCTACCCGCGGCCCCGCACACATGCGCCCGCCTAACCCGTCTCCACCTCTCCCTTTTAGTCGCCTCTTACGACAGGCAGGGATTACCGTGGCCGTATTCTC
>NW_015375760.1:0-216 GCF_001272555.1 Dufourea novaeangliae | reverse complement strand
TGGGGAGCTGGGGCTTAGGCCTTGATAGCTCCTCGCTCCGCGCACGCGCCCGGGCAGGCTGGAGTCGGGGGTTAGGTGGACGCGTGTGTGCGGAGACGTGGGGAGCCGGGGCTTATGCCTTGGTAGCTCCCTGCTCCGCGCGCACGTTCGCCTGCCGAGGCCGCTGATGCAGTTGGGGTGGGGTACCCATTTTTTTTTTTTTTTTTTAACGTGGGG
>NW_015375759.1:0-216 GCF_001272555.1 Dufourea novaeangliae | reverse complement strand
CTAGTGACACAGGTTTGCAAACTGCAGGCGAATTTCCGAAAGAGTGAGTTCTAATCAATTTATTGCTGATTATTATTTTATTAATTTAACGCAAGCTATGACTTATTTCCGGCGATAATTCTGCAAGTTTTTGTACCTAAATTTTTCTTCGGTCTTTTTGAAGAAACTTATTCATTATCAGTAACATTGTTGCCCGTTATTAAACTACGAATTTTC
>NW_015375758.1:0-216 GCF_001272555.1 Dufourea novaeangliae | reverse complement strand
TATAATGGGTGATTTGCCAGTCAACCGGGTTACACAGTCAAGACCGTTTCAAAACGTAGGTTTAGATTATTGTGGACCGTTCTCTGTAAAAGAGAAAAAGTTACGCAATCGCTCGAAGGTAAAGGTTTATATAGCTGTATTTGTTTGTTTTGCTACAAAGGCTATTCATTTAGAGGTAGTATCAGATCTAACTACTGAAGCATGCATGGGTGCTCT
>NW_015375757.1:0-216 GCF_001272555.1 Dufourea novaeangliae | reverse complement strand
TCAGTTTCCTGTTTTACTGTCCACGCGTTTAGAACAACGTCCAATACTGTCGATTACCGTGCTCTGTTCATTAAGTTTTGTTTTCATTGAAAAATAAAAAAAAAGAACGAAGCCACCGTGTTCATTTTGTCGCTGTTGCATTCGTGGCCAGGCAATTATATAAATAAACCGATCCTTGGTCTGCGATTGATAATAATCGTGTATTTGTATGTCTGA
>NW_015375756.1:0-212 GCF_001272555.1 Dufourea novaeangliae | reverse complement strand
GGGGGGGGGGGGGGGGGGGGGGGGGGGGGAGGCGAGCGGGTTGGATGGACGAGCGCGCGCGCGGGCGAGCAGCCCGTACGTTCACACATACCCAGATACATATACGGGGTGAAGTTAGGTGTACGCTGCTGGATTTTCCAGGGTTTTCCCGGGGTTGCGGTAGAGCAGTGGATGGGGCGGGTGGTGGCGTGTAGAAGGGAGTTAAAAGGGGG
>NW_015375755.1:0-216 GCF_001272555.1 Dufourea novaeangliae | reverse complement strand
TGGAGAAGGACCAAAAATAACAAGCACCTCAGCTGATCATATGAAACCCTACCGTCAGTTAGAGGATTCTTTATCTTCGGAGACCGAAGATTAATCAGGAAAGGCCGAGTGTAGAGCGGCGACCGCACGGGACGGTGCGGCGAGGGCGCACGAGATCGCCCGACAGGAACCGAGTGGGCCCGAGCGCGTTATGCGTAACAGGGACGAGGTTCGGGA
>NW_015375754.1:0-216 GCF_001272555.1 Dufourea novaeangliae | reverse complement strand
TGCGACCAGCTGTGCACTAGCTGTCACCCACCATAAACCATTTTGTCCGTCGATGAGCAGGATCGGTACAGTGACCTACTGACACAGGTCTGCAAGCTGCAGGTGGATTTCCGAAAGGGTGAGTTCTATTCAATTCATTCTTGATTATTATTATTTAATTTAACGCAACCTATGACTTTTTCACGGCAATAATTCTGCAAGTTTCCGTACGTACAT
>NW_015375753.1:0-216 GCF_001272555.1 Dufourea novaeangliae | reverse complement strand
CAATAAACTATATTCCTTCATATTCATATAAATAAATTTAGAATTAATTACCAATATCAGCTGCAAATGGATCCTGTGGACGATACTGCATTATAATGTTGCGTATCTTATCTGTAAGAAAATATTACACTTGCATACATGTGGTTTATACATGTTAATTATAAAATTACAAGGTCTATCTCAGGAAAAACTGAATCATTCACATAATACTCAGAC
>NW_015375752.1:0-216 GCF_001272555.1 Dufourea novaeangliae | reverse complement strand
TCGTCAACGGAAAACTCCTCAAGGGTGCGTGGCTAATTTACGACACCGTGGCCTTGCGTTTTACAAATGGCCTGCGCTCGCCTTGCTATAAACATTGCAGCAGCCATCTGGGCGTCCGGTCGTCTCTATTTCGTATACTAAACTGCGTTGAGTATTCCAATATATTTGTATCTTTATTATAATTTGAATATACATGGGACTTACAAATGTAAGTCG
>NW_015375751.1:0-216 GCF_001272555.1 Dufourea novaeangliae | reverse complement strand
GTAGAGTCAATCCTCCATTATCGACTGTGGAGATAAATCTATATTATCGACTGCACAGGTAATGAAAAAGTAGACTTCTGTATTACCGACTGTTGCCGATCGCGTTGTATAGAATTCTACATTATTGACTGCTAAAAGAAAACTGATACAGGATTCTGCATTATCGACTACAGACATAGAAGGTATCGATTCCAGGAAGATCTTAGGAAAAAGATC
>NW_015375750.1:0-216 GCF_001272555.1 Dufourea novaeangliae | reverse complement strand
CCGAAAAAAGTGTTCTTTGAGAATTTTTTTTCTCAAAAACTATAAGACCTTTCTTAAAGTCTTCATAAATCTTAAGAATTCAATTCCTAATATTACATAAATTATTCTTAAATTACTAAATCTTTCTTTTTTACCTCTTTCATTAAAAATAGAATCTGAAATTAATCCGAATCCAGGTAAAATTAAAATATATACTTCAGGATGACCAAAAAATCA
>NW_015375749.1:0-216 GCF_001272555.1 Dufourea novaeangliae | reverse complement strand
TGCCATAAACGAAAATTATTTTTATGCTTAGCATTTATAGAATATGCTTGAAAATTGATCACAGGTACATTGTTTAACATACCTGAATTTTTTACAACCATTAACCCATTTTTCGAAATGGTTACACCGCTTTTGTCAAATTCGATCGACATTCCTGCCTCTTGGAGACGCTTTACGGACATCAAATTACCAGCAGCTTCCTTACAAAAGAGTACA
>NW_015375748.1:0-216 GCF_001272555.1 Dufourea novaeangliae | reverse complement strand
CAGAGGCTCCCAGCGAATCGGTGCTTCCGTCCTTCTGGCGGGGGTACCTGAAAAGAAACAAATTAAACAATATTAATCCTAAATTTCAATGTTTTTTGTAAAATAATTTAAATTGTTAAATGTAAACAAGCCTTGCAATATGTTAATGTTACCAGTCCATGCTACTGTCTAAAAGCCAAGAATACAAAAAATACTAATTATAAACTAACTCACCAC
>NW_015375747.1:0-214 GCF_001272555.1 Dufourea novaeangliae | reverse complement strand
GGGGATTGAATTGGAACAACTTTTTCCTTAGCAACAATCTAAACTGAGGCTTCGTTACCGAGACATTAACGAAAAACCGGGACCAATCAGAGCGCGAGTTTACCAGCCGAGTTCCCGCGTTAGCGGTGGCTACGCTCTACGCTTGTACTATGAAACTCCGAACAAGTAGGTCACCATGCATCGCAGGAAACCGCGTATAATAATAGCAAATAAA
>NW_015375746.1:0-216 GCF_001272555.1 Dufourea novaeangliae | reverse complement strand
ACTTTCCGTTCGACTAATTAGTCTTTACTAACTCAATCCTTATAATATTCTCCCACGTTTATCATTTTTGTAACTTCAATTTCATACGACGGAGAGTGTACGTTATTAGACTTCTAATTTCATTACGAATTGTCCGTTCTTTTTTTATAGTGCTATCAGGAAATTCCAGTAAAAATCTGTTAACGTACAATAACACGTAATCTGGATATTTCTTTG
>NW_015375745.1:0-216 GCF_001272555.1 Dufourea novaeangliae | reverse complement strand
TAGAAAATTTAACATTCTTTTAATGGTATTTGAACAAAATTTCAATAAAATGTACCATTTTTTTAAAATTTTTTGTAAACTCCAAAAATATCGACAAATTCAATAGTTTAAGGCCTGGTCTGCACGGTTTCCTGTTGTCCGATTGAAATAAACTTTTTCTGGGATCATGTTTTTATAAAATGGAATCGTACTAAGGGGTAGAGCAAAAGACATCGG
>NW_015375744.1:0-216 GCF_001272555.1 Dufourea novaeangliae | reverse complement strand
ATTTCATACGAATTCAGCCATCAGATGTTTGCCAGGATGTGGAGGGGGGAGAGATATTGGGGGTGGGGGTGGAAATATTTGAAAAATTCACGTCGATGTTGCAAGACATAAATTCGTGTAGCGAAACAACGGCGAGAAGAGTGAGGGCAAAAAAATGTCAGTATGTATAGAGGGGGGTTCAGGACGCGTGAAACAAGAGCTCGACCGACGCTGAAA
>NW_015375743.1:0-216 GCF_001272555.1 Dufourea novaeangliae | reverse complement strand
TTTCTCTTGAGAAGAGATCCAATCCTGAACATCAAACAATTCACATTGTGTACGAAAAACTGTTATCTCTTCAACTTGTGATAGTTTCTCTTTATTCTCAACATTAACACAATCTTTACAACTAATTTCTAAACAAGGTCTTCTGGACAACGTATCAGCATTAGAATGAAATTTTCCGTTTCGATGTACGATCTCAAAATCATATTGTTGAAGACG
>NW_015375742.1:0-216 GCF_001272555.1 Dufourea novaeangliae | reverse complement strand
ATTATATATCTGCAATATTTGTAATAGTTTGTTGGTCAGAACGACACGCAAAAAGAAAACAATACTTGCTCAGACGCAAGAATGATTTATATTTTATTTAACGTTGTCGGATATCGAGAAGAATGTTTGGGGGCAATTGTTTCTTTCAGACGATGACAATCTGGGTAAACTTCGAGCATTGTCTTCGCTGTTCGAGCAAATGCAGGAAATCTGAAT
>NW_015375741.1:0-215 GCF_001272555.1 Dufourea novaeangliae | reverse complement strand
CAATTTATTACCGTACGAATGATAATATTAGGCGGTCCAATGAAATTATTCCGTCCAGTAAAAATAAGCTGTGTCCAAAGAATAAAACACTTGTACACTAAATCTTCGATGAGTGCCCAAAGGCTTCTCGGCACTGAACATTAAATATTTTATAAACTGTCCATATTCGGCTGAAACAAATATCATTGGCTTCAGAATTCCAAGTTCCATCACCG
>NW_015375740.1:0-216 GCF_001272555.1 Dufourea novaeangliae | reverse complement strand
TCAAGGGAGTTTAATTATGAAATTTTCATACCCTTGTGTATTATTAAACTTTTCGAGTACATGCAGAAGAAAAATAATTACCTACATTTAGAATGAGTGTGATAAAAAAATCTTAACATACTTAAACGCGTCGAGAGAAAAGTACAATCGCAGGCTGTTGTTGAATGTAATTTGAATATTGGATAATCCAGGTATAAAGGTCTAAATAATGGAGGT
>NW_015375739.1:0-216 GCF_001272555.1 Dufourea novaeangliae | reverse complement strand
CTAAGATTACATATTTCATTAATATCCGATTAGGATATTTGGAAAGACCCAGAGGTGAAATTCTTATGTTTGTTTTTCAGCCACCCTCGACCATAATAAACCGTACAGCAACTTAATTACTATTGAATGGTACGTTACACTGTACAAACCTTGTTTTCTATACACGGAACATTGGTACGATTGCCGAGTACAGAACAGTCAGGTACCGTACGTTCA
>NW_015375738.1:0-215 GCF_001272555.1 Dufourea novaeangliae | reverse complement strand
CGTCAGGCGGTACGTCAATCGGCCGTGGCGGCGGTCCATCCATGCATCAAACACGGGTAGGACGGCCCCCACGGCCCGCTGCCGGGCGGCGCCACTGTCCACCAGCCCGCGCCGCCACGCCTCCCTGGCGAGCCGGCCATAGGCCCGCCTTTACTCCCCGACCGCCTCCGGCGGCGGGTCGATGCCCTCCCGGCGGTGTGCCTGTCGACGCCGAT
>NW_015375737.1:0-215 GCF_001272555.1 Dufourea novaeangliae | reverse complement strand
TAGCCTCATAAAGGCAGTTGAAACAGATAGCTTCATAAAGGCAGTTCAAACAGATAGCTTCACGAGGACAATTGGAGCAGAGAGCTTCTTAAGAGCAATTGGAACAATTAGCTTCATAAAGACAGTTGGAACAATGAGCTTCATGAGGACAATTGGAACAATTAGCTTCAAAGGACAGTTAAAACAGGTAGCCTCATAAGGACAGTTGGAACAGG
>NW_015375736.1:0-216 GCF_001272555.1 Dufourea novaeangliae | reverse complement strand
AGTGTATATATATATATGTACATATATATATATGTATACGTTAATTCAAACTTGTTATTTCATGGTCTATAATGAGTTTTTAGAACAATTGTTTTCATTTCGAATTTCTGAATTTTGTCTTCAGAGTAATTTCCCAGCACTCATAATTATCTAAAATGGCTAATATTTTGGATTTTGAAGCTTTGAAAGGTTATCAATTGATGTATAAAAAAAATT
>NW_015375735.1:0-216 GCF_001272555.1 Dufourea novaeangliae | reverse complement strand
CCTTTTGCTGACGGAATTTCGAGTCACAAGTAAGATTCATGATCATTGACCCCTTAACCATTAGACGCATAATTATTTCAAATATAATATTCGCTTCTACAACGATGAATCGAATACAATAAAAGGTACATCAAACTTTCGAACGGGAGTTTGTTAAATGTAAAAAACTATTTCAAAATTAGCTAGTTTACGGGCTATAAAACCTCAAAAAAATAA
>NW_015375734.1:0-215 GCF_001272555.1 Dufourea novaeangliae | reverse complement strand
AGGCCATTCAGACTATCTGTCCTGTACAGCTTCCGTTCGACCAATATTTTCCCTCCTTGTAATCAGGAGCACTCGAGTTCAACGATATCACGGGCTCTAGAAGCTGTGCAATTTATATGGATATTCTCCGTTGTTCTTAATTTTAACCCTGAAATGCATGATAGAAATTGCTGGTTTATGCGCTAAGAAACTATAGAAAAGTAACGGAAAATATC
>NW_015375733.1:0-215 GCF_001272555.1 Dufourea novaeangliae | reverse complement strand
TGCCGCTCGACCGCCCCCTCGACGTCTGCCATCGTGACGGGGCGCTCCCCTTCTGGGGGCGCCTAGCGCGGCGACGGTGTCGAGGGTGGCAAGGGAGGCAGGGGAGGCGACCGAGGGGGCGACCGCGGCGCCGCCGCCGCCGCCGTAGCGGCCCGCACGGGCCGCTGCCGCAGCGGCCTAGCCCCCAACTCCGGCTCGGGGGGTCCCGGCGACGG
>NW_015375732.1:0-215 GCF_001272555.1 Dufourea novaeangliae | reverse complement strand
AGATCTGATGTGATGCTCCATTTATTCCTTAAAACGAAATTATTTTGTTGCTGGTGATATCTTGTGACAAGTGGCTGCAAGCATCTTACATTTGATTGTGTACGTAATTCTTTATTTATATAATTATGTAATGCAATTTCGTATTTTAACCGCAGTTAAATAAAGTACTTGGAATTATTTATTAAAAATGTTTTGAATTTTTCAATCATTTCTAC
>NW_015375731.1:0-215 GCF_001272555.1 Dufourea novaeangliae | reverse complement strand
ATTTTCTATTCGAGAACGATCTTCTCGGATACTTCTGAAGAAAAATCGAACTCTGAAGCAGAATACGTAACGCATCAGTTACACGTAACTGGTATAGATCATTGATAGAATTCAGCTGATTAATTGTAGAACACTCGATATTTTGTTTTGTATACCTAGAGAAACCATTCGTTAACACTAAACAACCCAGTAGTGTTCGTTCGACACATTTTCAA
>NW_015375730.1:0-215 GCF_001272555.1 Dufourea novaeangliae | reverse complement strand
TAAGCAGAATTTTTTCTTAAAACCTGCGTACAAGAGAAATTTTACAAAGGTCAAAATGACGTCCATTCGCCTTCTGAAGGTTAATAGGAGTATCGCGAAGTATAATGTTCTTGATGAAATAGAAATGATAAAGTTCATATTGTTGTAGAATGAATGTACATTCTCAGCACATTTTCTTTTGTCTTTTCATTCAGGAATGTTCTGGAGACGCGAAG
>NW_015375729.1:0-215 GCF_001272555.1 Dufourea novaeangliae | reverse complement strand
CTAAGGTAATCTGGCGAATTAAAAAAGAAAGCATGGAAAGCGACAAGATAGTCATTCCGAAAGGTGGAGAATCGACCCGAACCCGAAGGTCAAGCCGATTCGCGGCCCGTGTAACTCGAACTTCCGGGGATTCCGCGTGCAAACGACACGGGCCAATAACACTGCTTTTTATTTCAAATGGGACAGACAAGCCAGACTGCAAAAAGTGTCTGAAG
>NW_015375728.1:0-215 GCF_001272555.1 Dufourea novaeangliae | reverse complement strand
TAAGCAGAATTTTTTCTTAAAACCTGCGTACAAGAGAAATTTTACAAAGGTCAAAATGACGTCTATTCGCCTTCTGAAGGTTAATAGGAGTATGGCAAAGTATAATGTTCTTGATGAAATAGAAATGATAAAGTTCATATTGTTGTAGAATAAATGTACATTCTCAGCACATTTTCTTTTGTCTTTTCATTCAGGAATGTTCTGGAGACGCGAAG
>NW_015375727.1:0-215 GCF_001272555.1 Dufourea novaeangliae | reverse complement strand
ATTTTTATGAGTCGATCTTATCGAAGATTCTAGAAAAAAAGGTATACTCCAAAATTGGGTTTTAAGCCATTCAGCCTTTAGAAAATCCTTTGGGTGGACTTATTATTATTTATATATACAAGGGGTACAGTACATCTTCGATGAGTGGTCGGAGGCTCTTCGGCACTGAGTGTCCAGACATCATCTCCACGACTGGAAAGGGTCTTCTCCCTGGA
>NW_015375726.1:0-215 GCF_001272555.1 Dufourea novaeangliae | reverse complement strand
TAACGGAAACTTATCGAGGCGAATCGACACGTGCCACGTACAACTTTTCTTCGCTACTATAATTTATATATATTAATTCACTGTAATTCATGACTTAATCTAGAAAGGCTCGATGTTACCTGTTTCTATATACAGGGTGGCCCACATAACTCTTAACAGCTCAATATCTCGAAAACTATGCTAGAACAACTTTGATGTTTCGAATAAATAAATGT
>NW_015375725.1:0-215 GCF_001272555.1 Dufourea novaeangliae | reverse complement strand
AGTATTGCACGAAATCGCCGTACGATTAAATGTTAATTAATGCGCTAAATTTAAATATTGTTTTCATCGAAACTGTTCGGAAAAAAATTACCACAGGAGAAAACGATAAAAAAGAATGACAAAAAATATGTCGAAAATAAATCCGCGAGTTTCGCGGAGGTAACAGTGTTTGATTGGCTCAAGAGATTGCAGAGAACAAAATCTTTCTTTGCCCG
>NW_015375724.1:0-215 GCF_001272555.1 Dufourea novaeangliae | reverse complement strand
AATATTGGTCGAAAGACAAATTTATGAAAACTGACATTTTTCATAATATTATGTCTCGAGATATATTTTTGAGCTTAATGCAGTTCTTACATTTTAGCAATCATGAAGTACCAAACTGTAGAGATAAATTGTTTAAAATTCGTGAACTAAACGATAGATTTCGATTGATTTTAAAACAAAATTTCTACCCTTTTCAAAATATTTGTATCGACGAA
>NW_015375723.1:0-215 GCF_001272555.1 Dufourea novaeangliae | reverse complement strand
CGTTTTGGATTGGAAGGAAGTGTCTCTGGGTGATATAGGTTCGGTGGGAGTGCAGAGCGTTTTAGAAGAATTTTAACACTTAGAAGGGAAGGATCTTGACTGTTCGACTTTGATTTTGACTGCTTCATTTTCAATGTTTCCATATTGCTACGAATTCTAAATTATGAAATAAAATATTGGTAGCATATATTTCTCATTGTTGAGGCATTCGGGTG
>NW_015375722.1:0-215 GCF_001272555.1 Dufourea novaeangliae | reverse complement strand
ATGTATTATTGAATGAAAAGTTTCTAGTCTTCCGAGGATATTATTGAAGCTTTCACTTTTATTATTCAATTTTTTAACAGTGAAATTGTTACGAATTGGCGGAGATATTCGCTAATTCCGAAACTTCCTCTGCTAGAACATCGATTCTGTATAAATCCTTACATTTGCCTAAACCATTCAGTATTCTATACATCCTTACATCATGTAAATTACTT
>NW_015375721.1:0-215 GCF_001272555.1 Dufourea novaeangliae | reverse complement strand
GACGTTAAGTCACCTTCCCAGGCGACTGTATAACCGATAAGTTTAAGCCTTCGGTATCGAAGAGCAAGTTTACTAATACTGTGAAATTTATTTAGCCGTGATACCACTATCTCGACAAGTGAAACACTGCAACCGTGTAATAAAAATGTAGCCAGAGTGCACACAGATGACACAGAAAACCGCGGAAGTGGCCATAGAATACGCATAAATATACG
>NW_015375720.1:0-215 GCF_001272555.1 Dufourea novaeangliae | reverse complement strand
TTAAAAGTTACCAAAGAAAGATTTTGTTGTATTTTCATGTATTTTACATGACATGTATAAATGTATACTTCCCGTCTAGACATGTATAATTCCCGTTGTAATGTTATGATATATAGTAGAACCCATTTTTTCTGACCTTTGAGCAATAAACCCTCTTGAAATATTTGAAAGAAATTAGAGTTTTGTAAGATTCTATTGTATGTATGTGTAACAAT
>NW_015375719.1:0-215 GCF_001272555.1 Dufourea novaeangliae | reverse complement strand
CTCCATGGCCGCGACCAGCCTCGCGACGTGCCGCTCGACCGCCCCCTCGACGTCTGCCATCGTCACGGGGCGCTCCCCTTCTGGGGGCGCCCAGCGCGGCGACGCCGGCGAGGGCGGCAAGGGAGGCAGGGGAGGCGACCGCTTGGGCGACCGCGGCGCCGCCGCTGCCGCAGCGGTCTATCCCCCACCTCCGGCTCCGGGGGTCCCGGTGACGT
>NW_015375718.1:0-215 GCF_001272555.1 Dufourea novaeangliae | reverse complement strand
CTGAGGGTTAATATACAGTATACCTCATCCAACGAGTCGAGTCAGTAACTATAAACAAAGGGAGGAATGACCATTTAGGTGGGAGAGGGCAGAGACGGTTACCAGCATATAAATGGGCTTAGCACGCGAATGTTTTGGTTATTTTTCCTGAGTCGTTTTGTTGAACGGAAGGTGTTTGTGTGCTTTAAAATTAAAAGTGTGCGCGATGTGATTGC
>NW_015375717.1:0-215 GCF_001272555.1 Dufourea novaeangliae | reverse complement strand
GTATAATAATATTTATATATATATATAAATATATATATATATAGCATTTTCGGTAACGTCCGTAAATGGTAACAATTAATAATTAGGAATAAGTAATATACGAATGACAATCGGTAATAAAATTAAGCAAGAATAACCGTGTATCTCCATGATGACCGATAAGAATAATAATTAGTTAATTAATACAATATTATACATATAATATATATATATAT
>NW_015375716.1:0-215 GCF_001272555.1 Dufourea novaeangliae | reverse complement strand
CCAAGCGCAGGGCCCTACCGGGAATACCGTCCGGCCCCGGAGCCCTACGACCTCCGAGGCGCGAGACGGCCACGGCGAGCTCCTCCTCGCTGACCCCCATTCGGCGGACCACTCAACGGGGTCCGCCGGCTCGAGCTGCCGGCGACCCTCCTCCGGATCATCCGGAAAGAGGGCGCCGACCACCCGCTCGAGCACAGGGGGGTCCAGACTCTCGG
>NW_015375715.1:0-215 GCF_001272555.1 Dufourea novaeangliae | reverse complement strand
TACGAAGTTTCATCAAAATCGGAGGTGGACACTTCAATGCCTTCCCTTGTTAGAGTGAATCAAAGTCAATAGATACCTAGGTTGGTTATCCAAAAATGTCTCTTTCTTCTTCCTCTTCTTTTTTTTCCCTATATTACATTGACGCATATATAATCACACAAGACATAGCTACACTAGAAGATGGGCCAGGCAAAAGAATAATGAGGAATCGAATG
>NW_015375714.1:0-215 GCF_001272555.1 Dufourea novaeangliae | reverse complement strand
ATCAAACAATTTTGAGAAGTAAAAATAATATTTGCTATATTTAAAAGTCATTTCTCGTCTTCAATCGTTCGCTTCAAACGTTTCAAATGATTACCTATAATTTGAAGCCCGCGGTTGTTAGTATGCTGTATGAGTAATCGCTCTATTTAACTCGTAAGTATGCTCATGTTACGACAATTAAAATCTAACGTAAATTTTGGTTACGTAAAATGTGG
>NW_015375713.1:0-215 GCF_001272555.1 Dufourea novaeangliae | reverse complement strand
CGTTTGGAGATATACATATACGCTAACGCCTCTCTCTCTGTCTGGTTGTCGCAATCGTCTGTCTGTCGCGTCGATATCGCTTACGATGACTGTTAAACAGACTTTTGATCGTTTAGCTCTGTTATTCATCGAAGTATTGCTGTTCAAAAACGGTCATGACAATATCTTTGCAACTATTCCAGCTTCTGCCATTATAATTGTCATTTCATCGACTA
>NW_015375712.1:0-215 GCF_001272555.1 Dufourea novaeangliae | reverse complement strand
AGATGGCAACATTGTGGAAATATTCAAATTTATATATCAATTAATTTCTTCATTTTCATACTGAAGTAAACGTTCTGAAAGTTTCGAGAAAATGCATTGTTGTAAGATTGTAATAACTATTATAGGAGGGCATTAACCAGTCGTTTTGACTTCTTTGGTAGTTCTAGTGTTAAACCGTACAATTCCGGTCATAAGTATTGGGTAATTTATGAAAT
>NW_015375711.1:0-215 GCF_001272555.1 Dufourea novaeangliae | reverse complement strand
GATAATCCGGCGAACGAGATCTAGATTGCCTGGGGAGAACGGAAGAGAGAGATCACTTACAGTAGTCGATGTCAAATCCTTCGAGCTCGCTCCCCTCTCGCTGTCCTGGCACACGCGATACCTCAAAGTACAACCTCACGCGCTACCGGTAGCCACTCAAGTGACGATTTCGGGGCTCGACACGCGTCACGAGGATCTAGCGGCCCCCCCCCCCC
>NW_015375710.1:0-215 GCF_001272555.1 Dufourea novaeangliae | reverse complement strand
CAACCGCGACTTTTCCCGCCCGAGCCGGATTAATAATTCGTCGAGCGTGGATCAACGGGATTTAATAAGTCGTCAAGGACCATCTGAACTGCCGACGAAGTTTGTTGCTAAGTAGCTATCCGCGACTAAGACGGTCGGGCGAGGGTCTTTCCGATCTCTGTGCCGGTGGTTACCGAGATTTTTGGGTCTAAAGACACTACTTTTTCAATTAAACT
>NW_015375709.1:0-215 GCF_001272555.1 Dufourea novaeangliae | reverse complement strand
TCTAGATTTCTGTAAGTAATATAATAACTATTATGACGTCTTGGGAAATTATATTGAAGCAATATAATAAAGTATTTTGAATTTTGAATATTATAACTTTCTTGTGCAATAAAAAATATAAATTTTCGTTGGAATGTTCTGTTACAAGACAGTGCATTTTTTAACTCAATTATCTACTTTTATCTAAGAAACTGAAATTATCTATTTTCATCTTA
>NW_015375708.1:0-214 GCF_001272555.1 Dufourea novaeangliae | reverse complement strand
TAATGTGGGACACCATTTCGAACACCTACGTTAGTGAATGGAAGAAGTCTTACAGAAATCTTTGCTAGTATTGAATCACCAACTTGATATTACGCGCAGCCCATTTTCAAAAAACAAAGTGAAATTATTCGTTAATTATTAGGTTTACGGCTTATAAAGGTCAGTACTTTGTTACCCAGAATTTAACGCTCCTTGATATTATGGCATAAAAAAT
>NW_015375707.1:0-215 GCF_001272555.1 Dufourea novaeangliae | reverse complement strand
TATTAAACTTAAATGTGCCCATGTAACAAATAATTTTTTGAGAATTCTTCACACCATGAAAATAGTCCTAATTACAATTTTTCTAGTTTGTGGGTTCTAGGACCCCCCTCCTCCCTGGGAAATTCAAGGGTTGATAGGTTAATAACGTACATCTACAACGACAGAAGTTTTATTTATCAATCAGGTGCCAATGAGGAATCTTCCTACATCCAAAT
>NW_015375706.1:0-214 GCF_001272555.1 Dufourea novaeangliae | reverse complement strand
GGTCCGCCGGCTCGAGCGGCCGGCGACCCTCCTCCGGATCGTCCGGGAAGAGGGCGCCGACCAGCCGCTCGAGCACGGGGGGGTCCAGACTCTCGGTGACCGGGGGGCCGCCGGCCGCAATCGCCCCAAGAAGATGCGGTACGGGCGCCCTCATGGGTCACCATCAAGAGTCCCGAGGAGCTCGTCCCAGGCTCCCGCCTTGGCCCTCCTGATG
>NW_015375705.1:0-213 GCF_001272555.1 Dufourea novaeangliae | reverse complement strand
GATATGCGGGTGTTGCTGTGCAAGTGTTTGGTTACGTAAAACATCTGAAAAATTGATACAATCAGCCTTTTCCGGAGCCACGAGTTTTCCTAACGTAGTGACAACACGTTGGATTAAAAATACATTAAATGATTGTGTCCGGTGATCAGCGTTAGTGGTCGTGCAGTGAAGTGAGTACGTATTCGGTGGAATAACCAGGACGCACTTGACGTT
>NW_015375704.1:0-215 GCF_001272555.1 Dufourea novaeangliae | reverse complement strand
GAGGACGGGAATCGCGTTCAGTGGCATTTTTTTTCTCGTGATTACGCGACGATGTCACGGCGAGCTAGGGATTCTTCGTGGAACTTCTTCCTGATGGCAATAGGTATGTTCACTAACCCTTTAGCCGTGGCAACTTTTAGTTAAGAGTAGATTGTGGATGTTTTTTTTTTTTGCAAGTATAGGACTCAACTTTCAGTGGATGCAACGAATTTTCT
>NW_015375703.1:0-214 GCF_001272555.1 Dufourea novaeangliae | reverse complement strand
CAAAATCAGCCATTTGGGCCAGTGATGTACCAGGATTTCAGCGAACACGTGCGATCATTAATTGTTTAACTGTACACCAGAGTGGTCAAGAATTAAAATTTAACAGCTGATACGGTTATTTGACTCAATCAATGAAATTTTGAAACTTCTTTATTTTATTTGAACAGAAGTAGATAAACGAAGGGTATAGCAAGATAAGAGGGTTAAAAGTGCC
>NW_015375702.1:0-214 GCF_001272555.1 Dufourea novaeangliae | reverse complement strand
GCGCGCCTCGAAGGCCGCGAAGAGGCGCCCCACGCGCCTCTCCACGACTCTCTCCACGTCGGCAGCGGTGAGCGCGCCCCCCGCGTGCGGCATCTCGGCGGGCACGCAGGGAGGCGCGCCAACCGCGCCTCGCGGGGGCGAGGACGGGGCGGGAGACGGCGCCAGCCCAGCGACAGCAGCGCCGGCGGGGGCGCCGGCGGAGGCAGCGGACCGC
>NW_015375701.1:0-214 GCF_001272555.1 Dufourea novaeangliae | reverse complement strand
CCCGACCGCCAGTCGGAGCGCCCGCCTCTCTCGGGAGAAGGCAGGGCACTCCTCCAGCGCGTGTTGCGCGGAATCGAGCTCCGCGCCGCACTGGTGGCAGCCAGGCGTCTCCTCCACCCCAACCTTCAGCAGGCACTCTCCGAAACAACCGTGTCCGGAGAGCACCTGCGTCAGGCGGTACGTCAACCGGCCGTGGCGGCGGTCCATCCATGCA
>NW_015375700.1:0-214 GCF_001272555.1 Dufourea novaeangliae | reverse complement strand
AGCGAAATACAGATGGTGGTGGCATCTTGTGGCAAGAAGTTCTTACTAACTAGTAACTAGCTTGGTCATTTTGTCGTAGATGACTCCACTATTCGCATTTTCACGTTCAATTTGATATTAAATATTTTCATTCCTGCGAGATACCTGTTAACTCATAATTTCCATTTTTCTTAACTTAATTTACAAAACTGTTGGAACTTTTCATCAACAAATT
>NW_015375699.1:0-213 GCF_001272555.1 Dufourea novaeangliae | reverse complement strand
CCCGGCCATTGACAATAACAATAAACAACCGGAACACTGTTAAAATAGCATTTAAACGCGGATAACTACTATTTTTCCACCAGTTGCGCCACCCGCGGCAATTCGGTCTAACTGCTAGCCAAATTATACCGACAGGTGAGTGAAAATATATAATGATGGAGAAATGCGAATTACTCAGTAATTAAGCGCTTAAAATGAACGTCGTTAGTCTCA
>NW_015375698.1:0-212 GCF_001272555.1 Dufourea novaeangliae | reverse complement strand
AGGTACTTGTGTTTTATTTTGATTTATTTTAATTATATGTGTTTTATTTTGATTTATTTTAATCATATGTATTTATTTTGATTTATTATAATTCTATGTGCTTTATTTTGATTTATTTTAATTATATGTGTTTTATTTTGATTTGTTTTAATTATATGTGTTTTATTCTGATTTATTTTAATTAATTGAGTTTTATTTTAATTTATTTTAAT
>NW_015375697.1:0-214 GCF_001272555.1 Dufourea novaeangliae | reverse complement strand
GCCGGGTCAACACACGACGAATTGTCTCCGTGTATGCGACTCTAGGAAGCTCGATTGTCTCACAGCCACATGCACGCAAGAACTTTCCTAAGTAAGAGGAACCCTTTTTAAGGGACATCCTGGCAGTGTAGCTTGCAGATGTTACTGAACCAGTAGACCGTGGATGTTTGTATGAATTCACGTTTTTTTTACAAATTTATTTTTCTCGTTCAGA
>NW_015375696.1:0-214 GCF_001272555.1 Dufourea novaeangliae | reverse complement strand
TGCGCCCGGTGAGTTTAGCGGTTGTTTACATCGATAAAGAAGCTGTTGCGAGTGCCATTCCGGGCCATTAGTGGACCTGCTACGTTACCCACCGCCCCAATGGAAAGTGTCTTTCGGACGAACGGCGCGAGGCCCAGGTCCCTTCGCGATTCCCTTATGGATAATTAATATCGAATTATCAGGTTCAGTAGGTTTTTTTTTATTCTTCATTCTG
>NW_015375695.1:0-214 GCF_001272555.1 Dufourea novaeangliae | reverse complement strand
GACATAAGCCTGAAGACTCCTAGACCCACTAACCCAAGCCTGAGGACCCTTGAACCTAAGGCCCTCAGTCCGAAAATTCTTGGAGTCATGAACCCAATCCAAAGGTAACCAACCTGAGGATCCTTGGAACCCTAGACCCCCAGTCATGGGTCTTATGCCTTTTTGCACCCATTACCATCCTAGAATAGATAAAATAAAAATATAATATGACGTA
>NW_015375694.1:0-214 GCF_001272555.1 Dufourea novaeangliae | reverse complement strand
GGAAAGGAAAAATCGGACGTCGACGAGGTCCAAAACTAGATTTCACGACGGGAATCCTTCACTGGTTACCAAAATTTTCACTGATGACACTTTTTCAGTTCAACATCTCTAGTCAACTGGAATCAGAGAATCTCAACGAATTTCTTCAGTCTCTGGAATATTCAGATTCTACGCCATTCTATGCTATTTGAAGAAACGGATGACTCAGCTTTTC
>NW_015375693.1:0-214 GCF_001272555.1 Dufourea novaeangliae | reverse complement strand
TTAATTACTGCCTTAACGTGTTCCACGATCCCAGTATCCTTAACAGGTTATGGGCCCAGAATTTAAGGAAGAAAATTAACGAAATACGCAACTTAACCTATACGGCCACGAGGCGCGCACAATTGCAAGAGTGACACCAGAGATCGATCGAAGATCGGTCTTCGCTCGCAGTTCCGCGCATTAACAAGTGAACACAATCGTCGCGAACGCGTAT
>NW_015375692.1:0-214 GCF_001272555.1 Dufourea novaeangliae | reverse complement strand
TCTTGACTACTGCAGAGCTATTATAGACTCCATTGGATTATTCTACTGATTGATTTGAGGCGACATAATATGAGCTAGCACTTTTGCTTCAGGACATATTGCCAAACCTGTTGAAGATTTTTAAAATGTGACAGTTCAATGCATCTGAAATACGATTGCTTTATGATATGGAATCAAAATAAGCTTCTTTCGTTTTTGAGTCGTAGTTTAGCAC
>NW_015375691.1:0-214 GCF_001272555.1 Dufourea novaeangliae | reverse complement strand
GAAAATTACTTTGCGAAATTATACGATATACGCGCGTCGCGCTTGTTCGGTAATCCAGGTATCGAGGTATCGAGCGAGGTTCGATTTACATTCGTAGGAACTGAGGGACGAGGAGCAAGACAGCTCTCTATACGTACTAGTACACGTTGCCCGGCTTTTTAAACGGAAAACTATACTTATATCTATAGTGTATAATATATTATATTATAGTGTA
>NW_015375690.1:0-214 GCF_001272555.1 Dufourea novaeangliae | reverse complement strand
TTTTTTTTCCAGGTGTAACTAGTATTCAACAAGAATTTTCAATCTCTGCAGACACGCGCAAATCGTTACGATAATTTCTTGGAAATCGGACATTTTCGGGAATCGAAACAACTTTGTGCGTTTCCGTATGTGTCGCATTCATCCAGGAATCACTGACTTATGTTTATGTATCGTATACAGGAAGGGTATACTTTGTTTTTAAGATAAATTTGTA
>NW_015375689.1:0-214 GCF_001272555.1 Dufourea novaeangliae | reverse complement strand
AGCTACGTTATGTTAGCTAAAAGGAAAGTACAGTGGATTCCACTTATTTGGGCCACTTATGGGCTTAATCGAGGTAGCCGTTTATTTGGGACAAAGCTCGATGAACAAAGATTAACAACCTAATGGAATGGACTGTATTTACCTATGTGATACTTTGCATAATTGGGACGCTTAATCGGGCCAAAGAACGCTAGTCCCGATATATCCCAAATAA
>NW_015375688.1:0-214 GCF_001272555.1 Dufourea novaeangliae | reverse complement strand
CCTTAAATGTTAATACCAGCGAAACAGCATTTCACATTGACTCGAAGAAAACGAATAATATACGGGTTTATTAAATTTAGTTGGAATTCGTTATCACGTGTCTGACTGGATGTTGTAAGGCAAGGGGTTAATAGCAGTGTTAACACGTTGACAACATATCTTTGGCTTGTACGGCCTTAAAATTCTTGGACCGTGATGCAGATCTGCGATAACG
>NW_015375687.1:0-214 GCF_001272555.1 Dufourea novaeangliae | reverse complement strand
GATACCACAACTTCATCGACCTGGAGACGACGACGTTTCTATGCGGCATCATCATTTTCGAGAGAGGGGTGATCACTTTTACGCAGGTAAATATCTAGAATCCAAATGATCACCAACAATGGATATTCTAACCAAAATAATTATTAATCGTCTTCAGGACCAGTAAGAGACGAATGGTACACCCCACTGCCACTCGTGGGAACGACCAAAGCCA
>NW_015375686.1:0-214 GCF_001272555.1 Dufourea novaeangliae | reverse complement strand
GCGGGGCGGCCGGGGGCGGCGACAAGAAGAAGAGGCGGAGGAGGAGGAAGAAGCGTCCGGCGCTAGCCGTGGCGGGGCCGCCTCCGCCTGCGCGGCCGAGGACGGGGGCGCCCGGTGACGCGCCGATTAGCCCGCACCATCCGGACAAGTAGTCCGAGGTGGTCGGTCGCCGGGAGCGGCGGAAGAGGGCCGCGGCTGCTGCTGCGCCGGTGCC
>NW_015375685.1:0-214 GCF_001272555.1 Dufourea novaeangliae | reverse complement strand
CGGGAGGCATGGAGAGGGTAAGCGCTCGCGCGGTTTACCCACGATTCTGGCATCAGTGGTTGCGGGGTCGCCGGGCGTGTTGATGCGCCCGCGTCGATGCTGCTGCCGGGGGGGGGGACGCTTGTCCCTCCCGGCGGTGAGCTATATTTTTTCTCCCCTGTGTGGCGGGGGACAGAATACGCCCACAGTAATCCCTGCCTGTCGTAAGAGGCGA
>NW_015375684.1:0-214 GCF_001272555.1 Dufourea novaeangliae | reverse complement strand
TCAATCTCTATCAATTTTCCATGGATGACCCAAATATGTATTGTATTTCGATAGGCATGAACTTTATCTTTCAAATGGTACTAATGATGACTACATTTTTATAATTTCAGTTTTCTACTGTAAGAGTATTAAGTATCTAGTGCCAAGAAATCTTTCCTTATTGTTGCATCCAAAAGCGCGCATTTGCATAATGTGGTTATAATTTCGATGGACC
>NW_015375683.1:0-214 GCF_001272555.1 Dufourea novaeangliae | reverse complement strand
TTTAGTGTATGAATTTAAAACTTTGGACTTAAGTTGTTTGGAACAACGTGAAATGTTTGAAATGTTTGTAAGATGACAATTTAGTGTATGAATGTAAAACTTTGGACTTACGTTATTTGGAACACCGTGAAATTTTTGAAATTTTTGTAAAATGACAATTTAGTGTATTAATTTAAAACTTTGGACTTAAGTTGTTTGGAACAACGTGAAATGT
>NW_015375682.1:0-214 GCF_001272555.1 Dufourea novaeangliae | reverse complement strand
CCATTTCAGACTTCGATTTCGAGAAAATCGTCTTTGAAAATGAATCTGAAACGCGTGTATTCACGGTAGTAAGTAGAAACGGAATGCAATGATCAGACGCGCCAGCCAAGTCCCATTCAATCGCACGCGTATCCAGCAGATATTCAAAGTGGATTTTCTCATAATCGAAGTCCTAAATGAAACAAAAATTATCCTACATTCTCGACTTACTTTT
>NW_015375681.1:0-214 GCF_001272555.1 Dufourea novaeangliae | reverse complement strand
CACCCTCCTTGACCTCAGTTGGCGTGGATGTGTGCCATTTTCTGCGAACTGTTAATTCGTGTAGATAGTCCTTGTGCCAACGTGTCCAAAAATGTTCTTTCATTCGTTGCACATGTTGCCACATCGATAATTTGGTGGACGGAACGGTAGCAACGCTTGACTCATTGATACTTGTAATCAAGTCACCGATTAGGAAATGTCCAGGTGTGAGTGC
>NW_015375680.1:0-214 GCF_001272555.1 Dufourea novaeangliae | reverse complement strand
GGAAAGTGGCGTCGAGAGTATTCAAAGGCGTACACCGGGATGAGCTTCCTGCATCGGAGAGGGAAGTTTCTCGATAGGAAAATAGGTGAATGTACAGTTGGATCTGTTTAAATATTCGAATACGAAGGAATATGTTGTGTACGTTTGGTACACACTGTGGCCTGTCAGTTGTCTCGGTTTTAATTGGAGGGTTTCTTGATGTGTAGACTGCATC
>NW_015375679.1:0-214 GCF_001272555.1 Dufourea novaeangliae | reverse complement strand
ACGCAATCGAACGTAAATCGAGCGTTTTCGAGGACGAATGCAACCGGTGGCGCGGACACGGACAATTCCCTTTTGTTATAAGCCGCGTTCGTCAGGTCGAATCAGTCGAGGGTTTAGTGGTGGCGCTCTCGATTTCGTCTCTTCTCTCGCACTTCTCCCTTACGCGCCGTGAATCTCAAAGCGTTGCGCGTTTTATAGGACGATAATTATCGCC
>NW_015375678.1:0-213 GCF_001272555.1 Dufourea novaeangliae | reverse complement strand
CCTCTGTCGCGGCGGGTCCCCCAGGCCTGGGTCCGAGTAGGAGACGCCTGTGTCCGGGTCGAGTGACGTATGAAGTACCTCGGCCTCGACCTGGACAGCCGCTGGCGCTTCGAAGGACACTACGACCGTCTGGTCCCCCGGATTGAGGGAGTGGCGACCCTGTTGGGTCGTCTGATGCCCAATCTCGGGGGGCCGGAGGAGAGGGTCCGCCGC
>NW_015375677.1:0-214 GCF_001272555.1 Dufourea novaeangliae | reverse complement strand
AAAATTATGCTAAAATTGAAATATGTTACAGTCATGTGAAAAAATGGGGATTCAATTCATTATGTCGCTGATTTGGAAATTGTTTAAACACTACAGACTCCGAAATTTGACGTGAGAGAACAGAATACTTTACGATATATTCCATTTTTTTAAAAAGTTGGAGCTAGTACTCAAAGGTTTCATCATTACAGTTTAAACATTTATTTATGCGTTT
>NW_015375676.1:0-214 GCF_001272555.1 Dufourea novaeangliae | reverse complement strand
TTCTGTTAAATTTTCAACTAAATTTATAATTCTTAAAAATTTGCGTGAGCCACCTTAACTCTAGAACGACACTGTGAGGTCGCCGGCGATCCCATCGAATAAAGAAAGCACATCGTACAAAGATCCGTTTAGCCTGTTGGCTTCGTACAACGTTCTTTGTTAAGAATTTAAAGAACATCCAGTCATTTGTATAAATTTTATAAAACGCAACAAC
>NW_015375675.1:0-214 GCF_001272555.1 Dufourea novaeangliae | reverse complement strand
CTTTAAGATTTGCAATTGCACTTTAATAAATTAATCTGAATGAAATTAAATAGTTCAGTATGAGGCTGTTGGTATCTATATTTGATTCACAAATAAAAGATTCATAAAAATCTAGGTTTTTCTAAAGGCACGGTATTTTAATATTATAACTTTATATTGCAGTATCTATATTGTTAACATTATGTTTCCATTGGTATAACTTTGACAGTAACAG
>NW_015375674.1:0-214 GCF_001272555.1 Dufourea novaeangliae | reverse complement strand
CCTCTTACGACAGGCAGGGAATACCGTGACCGTATTCTATTCCCCGGTCCACAGGGATGAACGGTGTGCGCCGCCAGGGGCGGGAGGGGTGGGGAACACCCCCTCCCCTCACCACCCCGGCGGCAGCACCGACGCCGAGCCGGGAGGCGGAGCACCAGCTGGCACCCCACCCCCAGGCCCCGCGACCCCGCACAGGCGGCGTGCCCGAGGGCCC
>NW_015375673.1:0-214 GCF_001272555.1 Dufourea novaeangliae | reverse complement strand
TCTTATCGCCTGCAACAGAAACTTTTAACATCCCTTCTTATCCGTACGTAATCATCGCCAAGAGCCTGTCGATAACCTGTTAAACTCAAAGAGCAAGCGTACTCGCGATCGTTTTTCCTCCCGTACAGAGCGTATAGCTTCCGGATCAGTAGTGTCGCGGCTAAGAGGTTAATTTCCGCGTCGAGGCGGAATCGATTCCTCCGCAAGGGGTGGC
>NW_015375672.1:0-214 GCF_001272555.1 Dufourea novaeangliae | reverse complement strand
CATGCAGCCGCCAAAACTGTGCAGTAGACTAATCTCATACTCTTTAATATTGTAAGCCGAAGTAGTCAGTGGTAGCAGTTGCGATGCCCATAGTGCAAACCGCTGTTCTCGCACGCATTTATCTGTACGGCGCTCATTCCTTGTTCTTTTTGTTATCTACCTACGTTAAGCTTGGGCGCTGCATTTCGGCTGTCTGTCCCGCCAATTGCCACTT
>NW_015375671.1:0-214 GCF_001272555.1 Dufourea novaeangliae | reverse complement strand
GCTAAAAGTGCGTTCAAATTACCAAGGATGCACGCCAACCATTAAGATAACCAATCAAGTGTATGGAAGCCCTACTGCTTGTCGCTACGGCGAAACTGTGTGGTTGCTTTAATACGTACTCTCTGTTTTACTTTTTTTATTCTGGTTGCCCAGTAACCATGCCTACCGTTTCCTAACGGAATGCAACTGACAAGGTTCATCCGCGAATACGAAT
>NW_015375670.1:0-213 GCF_001272555.1 Dufourea novaeangliae | reverse complement strand
TATTGAAATGATAGAACACACTATAATATCATCTACTGCATAGTTATATAGTACAATATTCAAGAAACTTTTATCTTATTATTAACATAAATTTTTGAGTTGTTATTAGTATTTGGAGATACAACCATGACAGTCTATAGCACGACTTATTAACGGTTATTGAGAATCAGTGGAATAATTTTCAACCTGTTATTAATAACACCGGTAATAGCG
>NW_015375669.1:0-213 GCF_001272555.1 Dufourea novaeangliae | reverse complement strand
AGAAATAGGTATGTATGTACACTACTGAGGGAACGTGTTCGCGCGGAATCGTCCGATTCGCGGAGATGTTTCTCGCGAACGCGCCTTTCGATCGATATCGGGATTGGTTGTAAAATGATTCTGGGAAGGTAGTTTCTTTCATCTCCGTGACGGAGGTTCCAATGAAATGGAATTGATATGATAAATGGAACTGATAGATTACGATTTCTTTGG
>NW_015375668.1:0-213 GCF_001272555.1 Dufourea novaeangliae | reverse complement strand
TCTCTCTCCTTCTCTCTAGCCAGGAGATCATTCTTGTGAAACGTTGATCCAACAAGGACGAAGTCATTCCCGTCTGAGTGGGAACAGACGGTCCGATCCTCTGAATACGCAGCGACTTTTGTCAAGGAACCCTGGATGATGGATAATAATGTGCGATGCCAGATAGATTGGGGTGGACATTCGCGGTTTACAGTTTTTCATAATTGATTGCCC
>NW_015375667.1:0-213 GCF_001272555.1 Dufourea novaeangliae | reverse complement strand
TGGTTGGGGTTTTTCTTTAATATCTTCTTAACAAAGCCTCGGATAACATTTTTGATAAGGAATGAGGTGTTTCAAAACATCCCAAGAATCCCTCATTTCCGGGAGTCGAGGCTATTATGACACACCCTGTATGTACATGGTAAATATTCTCTTCGATTCTTTTGTTTCGATAGAAACAACTACTCCCCACGGACACCTTGCATTCTACTCCTT
>NW_015375666.1:0-213 GCF_001272555.1 Dufourea novaeangliae | reverse complement strand
ATGCTGATTAATTTTTGTTACAGTAATATAGATTTTATGTTTTCAAAATAAAATCTATACGTTATAAAACGTAATTTTCATGTGACCAATATTCAATAATATTATTATCATTTGAAATTCGACTTTGATAGTTAGAAAATCTCTCAAGTGTTCATTCATTGGTGCGTCGACACTAAATAAAGTTTCGGTCGAGAGCAGGAGGGCCACGAAACT
>NW_015375665.1:0-213 GCF_001272555.1 Dufourea novaeangliae | reverse complement strand
ATCAGCGTCAGACGTATTTCGCCTCGAGTAGAATAACCTATCCACGCCGGGCGTACTTCGCCTCAAGTAGAATGACCCATCCGCGTCAGACGTATTTCGCCTCGAGTAGAACGATCCATTCTCGTCAGACATATTTCACGCATACTTCACACATATTTTCAACGATCAATAACTTGGAAACAAAGTCTCAAACGGAATTTCTACATTCTTCAT
>NW_015375664.1:0-213 GCF_001272555.1 Dufourea novaeangliae | reverse complement strand
ATCACGAATGTCATTAGTGTCTTCGAGAAGCTGTTCGGTTTTACAAAGACCGATTTCTTTAAAAAATTCTTTAGTCCAAAGTTACTTGAAGGTCATAATGTACCACATCATTAAACTCGTCTTGACATCAGCTACCACATTATGAAATCAATAATATATAGTGCCATTTAAAAAATCATCAATGACCCTCAAAAGATCTTCAAGACAACAACA
>NW_015375663.1:0-213 GCF_001272555.1 Dufourea novaeangliae | reverse complement strand
CTCACGGTGGCCGGGCTCGGTGCTATGCGGGGAGGCACCGGGATCTCTTGCGAACACAACCGGCACCTCCCCAGCGCCCGCTCCGCCAGTGGAGAGCGGAGCGCCCTCTCTGTGGTGGGGGAAGTGAGAGCTCCCCACCCCCCGGACCGTGGGTGCCACAGTCCCGCGATCCCAACAGTCCCTTTTAGTCGCCTCTTACGACAGGCAGGGATT
>NW_015375662.1:0-213 GCF_001272555.1 Dufourea novaeangliae | reverse complement strand
TAGCTGGCATCGTGAAACGGTTTTACGTGATTCCGTCTGGAGGGAACAAAAATGAATTTCTGGCGATGCGTTTTGTTGCCCGTTTTCGTCGCGTTGCGAAGCTGAGCTTGTTTTTACGGGACTCACGATCAGAGAAGTCAAAATTGTGTGAGTGTATTTGAAAGGATTCGAGTAAATTGATTAATGATTTAAAATAGGATTCAGTCCCTTTTT
>NW_015375661.1:0-213 GCF_001272555.1 Dufourea novaeangliae | reverse complement strand
GTCTTAGTATTTATGAGAAATATGAAATATTAATTATTTTATTTAAATGATTTCAATTACGCTTTGTGCGTAAGTTCAGGACAGAACTGCCCTAGACGTGTGGCGCGAGAAGATTGTGGAATTTGTATTTTCATAAACGAAGTTAGAAATTAGTACTTGTGAGAACGGGCATCATTTTTATTCGTCACGCATTAAATTCGAAGATTAAAGAAC
>NW_015375660.1:0-213 GCF_001272555.1 Dufourea novaeangliae | reverse complement strand
CACGAATGACCTTTCCAATAGGTCATTGTATTCGTCTTGAAATACTCTATCAGAATGTAAGTGTTGTTATAGTGGTAAATATTACGCGTATAACGCACACAGACGATTGAGTAATCAGTCTCGCACGATCCGACTTGAACGACAGCTTGGAGTTCTCTGTCTTCGAAACACGAGGCTCCGTTGCACCGCATGTTTTTTTTTTAACCGTGCTGT
>NW_015375659.1:0-213 GCF_001272555.1 Dufourea novaeangliae | reverse complement strand
TTCAAATAATTTAGGAAATAAGGGACTGTATACTGTATAACACAAACAATACATACGATACATACATACTACATTCTTTTATACTTTTTTACATAATAGTCCCTAGCTATCTTGCACACACACAATCATACACGCCACATTCATCAAATCACAGCTTTATATCTGAAAAATAAGTGAAAATGACTATAAGTATGTGCACACATAAGTTTCATA
>NW_015375658.1:0-213 GCF_001272555.1 Dufourea novaeangliae | reverse complement strand
GTCGGTGGCCGCTACAGGCGGCCATGGTTACGGTGGTCTCACGCACGTCCGTATTCGCTTACAGTTGTAACATATGAAATGTCCGATTTTTAAGGGTAACTTTAAATGAACATAACTTTTTTTTCTAATTAATGTATTTAATCGAAATAAGAACCATTCGATTCTATACATTTTTGCCAACGGGTTACAAGTTTTCTGATACCTTTTTGGTAA
>NW_015375657.1:0-213 GCF_001272555.1 Dufourea novaeangliae | reverse complement strand
GCGAGAAACGGTCGAAACACACCCGGGGAAATGGCGGGAAAGTGAATATTCCACCGGAGCGGGATGGTACCCAGTAATTGTCATCTTCGCGGGCTGTCGGTGAAAAAAGCTCGTTAGAAAAATCGACCGGTTGTCGCGTAGCAAAATGGAAAAAACTTAGCCACGGGGAGAGGATAATTAGTGCCTTCGCGAAAACATCCAGGGGGTGAATGG
>NW_015375656.1:0-213 GCF_001272555.1 Dufourea novaeangliae | reverse complement strand
GAAGAAAATAGTAAATGTCGTTTTTTACAACTTTTTTGTCTGAGACTGTAATGAAAATTTAATTAATACAATTCGAAGGTTTATGTCAGTTATATACATGCAACTTTTATTGAAATTGATCAATACAGAAACGAGTAACGGCATCGAAATATGTAAGAATCTTTAGATATACTACAGTTGTAGGTCAAAAGTCGCGAAAAACTGCGATTTTCA
>NW_015375655.1:0-213 GCF_001272555.1 Dufourea novaeangliae | reverse complement strand
GCCGCCCGTGGCAAATCGCTCAAACTGCTAGCCAAATCATACCGACAGGTGAGTGAAAATTTCGACCGGTGGAAAAATGCTAATATCTCAGTAATTAGGAGCTCAAAATAAACGTCGTTAGTCTTAAATTGTTCCTGACGACTCAATGCATAGCCCCAATACTGCAGAAACCCAGAATTAGTCACATTATTTATGCATATGTTAATGAAGACC
>NW_015375654.1:0-213 GCF_001272555.1 Dufourea novaeangliae | reverse complement strand
TTTCGTGTAACTTCCACGCGAAATCCGAAGAATGCGTTGATCCACTACAAGAGAACGATCGATGACCTAAAAATTACTGCAGGTTCGCCGAGAATGTCGAAGCCAACAGAAAAAAATTCTACTTCTATCGAGATCCTCGTAACAAACCTCTAAAGTTTTTCAAAAGAATAAAAAAACATTAAGGTTATTCGAGAAATTGTCCTATGCAGTAAA
>NW_015375653.1:0-213 GCF_001272555.1 Dufourea novaeangliae | reverse complement strand
GTACATTTCATCACAAGTTTATTCTTTTCTAAAGGTCAAGTCAAGACAAGAGATATTTCTTATCCCACATTTATTTAGGCAACTTTGCTTACATTAAGCAAGGTTCCTACCCATTTCTAATAGGGTTCAATTTTCCTAATTTCACCTCCATAATTGCTCCAAAGTTTGGACATTTTGGCATGAAATTCATTTTGGACATATTTTACAATAGAT
>NW_015375652.1:0-212 GCF_001272555.1 Dufourea novaeangliae | reverse complement strand
CCAATGGAATACTTTTAAAAAGCAAACTTTTCTCTTTAATTTCGTTTTTTTAATTTTGTTGTATAGTTTTTATTGGCCGAGTTATTTGTCATCATATGAGAAAAGGTACTTTCCACTTTGAGCGCCTGTGACTTGCGAACGCATGATCATATAGAAAATTCCAGAAGTGATTTGGAAAGCTGAGAGATTTCTCCTTAAAGACCTTTAGTTGC
>NW_015375651.1:0-213 GCF_001272555.1 Dufourea novaeangliae | reverse complement strand
CACGAAAAATGTTATATAACATTTGTCTTTCTGTTCTTCCAACAAGTTTTATAACGTGTTATGCTGCATAGTGCAGACGCAGCTTTACGCTTGTCATTCTTCCCATACGAACAAAGTATCAGGGATTCGACGACGCTTCTTACGGTGACTGTTTCAAAACATACGGAATACAGTGAATCCTCGGTAAGTGTTCGAAGGCTCCTCGGTACTGAA
>NW_015375650.1:0-213 GCF_001272555.1 Dufourea novaeangliae | reverse complement strand
CGTTGGGCCGTGGTCCCGCAAAGACATGCTCTTCATGCTTCCAGGACTCGGTTCGCCAGTATATTCCCCGCTGTCCGGAATCGCATTCGGGCCCCTACGTGTTTTAATCTACTCAAGGCGGCACGCCCAGGCCGCCGATGGGTTTAATATCTGGAACGGCCATCGCCCCCCTTCCCTCGGGCCCGAATGAGCGCTCCTGGCGTTTGTATCTCT
>NW_015375649.1:0-213 GCF_001272555.1 Dufourea novaeangliae | reverse complement strand
TCTGTTTCTTTTTTTCACGTCTGATAAATCGAAGAATAACGGATACAGGGGTGGTGGCGATGGGAGGGGGGAGGTGATGGAAACGATTTAAAATTCTTCGTCGACGAGACTGCGAATTAGCGCCCCCGGGACCGTTGTCGACCGAGAACGGCGTAGCCGGTCGCGGGGGTTAATGAGATTCGGGTGCAGATGAAAGGGTCTTGGACGAACGTG
>NW_015375648.1:0-213 GCF_001272555.1 Dufourea novaeangliae | reverse complement strand
TGATTTATTGGGATTCGTGCTCACTCCTGAATGGGAGGAATTTAATTCTTGATCTATGAGAAGTTTTTTTTTTTAATATAGTAGGACATAGGTTGTCAATGTGGGCGCCACAGTTTACTGGTGAAAGGTGAGGAGACCTGTGGTGCGCTGCCATTGTCTCCTACTGTCACGTCTGAATTTAATCGAAGATCCCGCTGTCGACAAAATGGCGGT
>NW_015375647.1:0-213 GCF_001272555.1 Dufourea novaeangliae | reverse complement strand
TATTTTTCTGCTTCTGTCACCTCCTGGATTTTCTATGTCCACACCTATTTTTCTTTTTTTTTTTGACGGGTATGGAAGTTCTAGTGTGTATCATTTGCTTATTTTCATAACTTAATTTACTCGTTTTTATATACACATACAATGATAGATTATACTTATTCAAGGTCATTTAAAAAAAGAAACTAAATGTTCCATTTAAAGAAATGAAGGTGA
>NW_015375646.1:0-213 GCF_001272555.1 Dufourea novaeangliae | reverse complement strand
TTTGATTTTATATTCATAATATATCTCGAGGGCCACACAGTAAATCCTCGATGACTGATGATTACACATTTCATAAATTAATGGCCATGCATAGTTGACAAAAATATTATTGGCTTCAGCTTCAGCTTAAATTCACCCCATTAAAAATTTTTACACCCAGGGACCTCTCCCTGTCAATCCCTAGGAGCCTTCAAATACTCATCGAGAATTTAC
>NW_015375645.1:0-213 GCF_001272555.1 Dufourea novaeangliae | reverse complement strand
TATATAATATTAATCTGAGAAGCATACTGTGATAGGAAAGAAACGAATATTAAAATTAAACAATAGTATTTTGTTTTTCCTGTTCTTATTTATAAACAAAAGTGGATTACAGCATAAATCATAAATTGTACATAATTAAAATTTAATGATTTACTACAATTCATTAATTTTGAAAGTGGTGTAAGTCCAGTCATGACCTTGAAAAAAGATACT
>NW_015375644.1:0-213 GCF_001272555.1 Dufourea novaeangliae | reverse complement strand
GAAATTGTGATTATGAATTGTAATTTGAGTTATGGTAGTTTCGATGTAATGATGTGGCGATAAGGAGAAACAGAGCAATTGATCTATCAAGGCTACATGTATTCACCGTTTTATAGAAGACCTCTAATTGCCAGAGATTTCGACTGTACCAGAGTTTTAGATTGTTAATTTGGCACTTGGTATTTTCGTTTATGATTTAGGTTCAAAAATAAA
>NW_015375643.1:0-213 GCF_001272555.1 Dufourea novaeangliae | reverse complement strand
TATTATTAATTATATAATCATACATAAATTATTTCAATTTAGAGATGGAGACTGATATGAATACGGAAGTGAGAAACGAAGAGAGGAGGACAGAGGAGAAAGACGACAAAAAGCAAGAAAAAAAGGAGGAGGAGGCGTCAGTGAAAAGTGTGAGTAAAAGTGTAGACTTTTATTTATTGTATACATATGTATGTGGGAAGAAGATATATATAT
>NW_015375642.1:0-213 GCF_001272555.1 Dufourea novaeangliae | reverse complement strand
GATGTAACTAATAAAACATTATTAAAACTTTTTCTACATAAAGTTAATAAAACTAGACGTACTTGGAGGCTCTGTATATTATTTCCCGACAAATATAAAGTCGTCAAAAATGTACAAGTTTCCAAATTTGATACACACGATATTTCGTTGGAATATAAATAGAGCTCTTTCAGTGGACAATTTTCTTTGAACGGTGGTATATCCTAAATAAAT
>NW_015375641.1:0-212 GCF_001272555.1 Dufourea novaeangliae | reverse complement strand
ATCTAATGAGAATGCGTGCGCATGGATCCCCACCAAGTGCTGATCGAAGGAGGTCGATGCGAGATGCGAGCCCGTCGATCCAGTGATGCCAGAACCGTGGTACTGCTTACCCCAACCACTTTCCCACTCCGACGTACCATCGTCTCCTACTATGACGTCCCGGCTACCCCCACTTTACGTCCACCGAGCTGGCACACCATTTTTTTTTTTTT
>NW_015375640.1:0-212 GCF_001272555.1 Dufourea novaeangliae | reverse complement strand
GGCGTTGGCGGTGGTGGTGGTGGCGGTGGCTTTGGCGGTGGCGTTCGCGGAGGCCGTGGTGGCGGTGGTGGTGGTGGGTGGTGGCTGATGGGTGGTGGGTGGTGGTGTTGGTTGTGGTGGTGGTGGTGGTGGTCGTGGTGGTGGTGGTGGTGGTCGTGGTGGTGGTGGACGTGGTGATGATGGTGGCGGTGGCGGTGGCGGTGGAGGTGGAG
>NW_015375639.1:0-213 GCF_001272555.1 Dufourea novaeangliae | reverse complement strand
CCGCGGCTGCCTCCGCCTGGCGGGGTGTCCCGAGAGGAGCGCCCCGTCACTATGGCGGCGGTGGAGAGGGCCGTGGAGCGGCGCGTCGGGCGATTGGTCGCGGAGATGGAGGCGCGCCTGATGGAACGCCTCGGCGACCTATTCGGCGGCGGTGGCCGGCGGCGGTCTGCGGGTCCGCCCGCGGCTGGGGCCCGTAGCGGCGGGGGGGCGGCG
>NW_015375638.1:0-213 GCF_001272555.1 Dufourea novaeangliae | reverse complement strand
ATATGTAGATATCTATTCAATGTCATCAATAATTTTGTAATGGTTCTTAGAGTTTCTTTCCCATCCGGTAAGCGTCCTAATATTATATTTACGAGCTAATCATATGCATTTAAAAACTTGCGAAAAACTTTTTTGATGAACAATATTTTATGTTCAAATGCAATTCCATCCGGAAAAACTTACGACTGCTTAAAGTATTTTTATACAAAATCT
>NW_015375637.1:0-213 GCF_001272555.1 Dufourea novaeangliae | reverse complement strand
CCTATTAATTTACCGTAGGTCAGGGTTAAAGAAGAAATTATTACTTATTTTATTAGAGCTTTGACTATTTTTCATAAATATAATTTTCTACTATGATTGACCTGTTTAATAATAGTCCCTTGGTTGGTGTTCGCTGGATCTACTGAACCTATTAAATAACAGATTGCTTTCTCCAGGCGATCAATTAATAATTTTACATAAACTGACAAAGTT
>NW_015375636.1:0-212 GCF_001272555.1 Dufourea novaeangliae | reverse complement strand
GGGTCTCGGTACTCGGTACTCAAGATATTCGGTACGCAAAGTACCCAAGGTACTCAAGGGATTTAAAGTACTCTGTACTCAAATTATTTGGCACTCAAGGTACTGAAAGTACTTTGCACTCAAAGTTTTCGGTACTCAAGGTACTCAAAGTACTCGATACTCAATGTACTCGATTCTCTGACGGTACAACCCGAAAGAATATAATTCTGCAT
>NW_015375635.1:0-212 GCF_001272555.1 Dufourea novaeangliae | reverse complement strand
GCGAGTGCCACCAGTGCTGCGCGGAGATAGACTCCGCGCAGCACGCGTTGGAGGAGTGCCCGGTCTTTGCCAGGGAAAGGCGGGCACTCCGGTTGGAGGTGGGACACGACCTCTCGCTCCCGGCCATGGTCACAGCCATGGTCGGGAGTGAGAGGTCCTGGAAAGCGGTGTCCTCCTTCTGCGAAACTGTTGTCTCGCGGAAGGAGGACGAC
>NW_015375634.1:0-212 GCF_001272555.1 Dufourea novaeangliae | reverse complement strand
TTGGGTCTAACATGGACCAGACATTAGCCTTAACAGAGATCAGACATTAGGTCTAACATGGACCAGACGTTGGGTCTAACAGAGATCAAACATTGAGTCTAACATGGACCAGACATTGGCCTTAACAGAGATCAGACATTAGGTCTAACATGGACCAGACATTGGCCTTAACAGAGATCAGACATTGGGCCTAACATGGACCAGACATTGGC
>NW_015375633.1:0-212 GCF_001272555.1 Dufourea novaeangliae | reverse complement strand
ATATATATTATATTATATTGTTCAGTAAATATCTTTAAATTTTGGTTTGCATACAGAGTATAACAGAAATGTTACAGTTCCTTGCAAGGGGTAACTCGTTGCGTGAACATTTTCGGAAAGGAGAAAATTGCTTCAATTCACCCCACGAATTAACCCTTTCAAGGACTGCAACATTATTGTTACACCCTGTATAATATTATATATATATATAT
>NW_015375632.1:0-212 GCF_001272555.1 Dufourea novaeangliae | reverse complement strand
AGGTGCGGTTGACGGGCCTTGACGAGTCGGTCACCGCGGAGGCTGTGGCGGGGGCGGTTGCTGTGGCCGGAGGCTGCACCGCTGCCGAGATCCGGGTCGGCGTCGTTAGACGCAATCGATCCGGCCTCGGCGGGGTGTGGGCCAAATGCCCCGTCGCCGTGGCGAGGAGACTGGCGGCCGCCGGCCGACTGCTGGTCGGGTGGTCGTCCGCG
>NW_015375631.1:0-212 GCF_001272555.1 Dufourea novaeangliae | reverse complement strand
AAGCATAGTTCAATATGCTCTACGTTAATGCGAAGTTTCATTAAAATCAGAATTTTCAGGTTCAGAACCCTCCCTTGTAAGTAGAAACAGAATGCTATGAACAGACACGCCAGGCAAGTCCTATTCAATTGCACGCGTATCCAGCATATTTTTAAAATTCGATTATGTCAAAAACGAAGTCTCAAATGAAAACATTTTATTCTATATTTTCG
>NW_015375630.1:0-212 GCF_001272555.1 Dufourea novaeangliae | reverse complement strand
TTATGAAATTGCATTTCTTTAAAACAATTGCAAAAAAAATTGTTAAAACATATTTTCTTCTAAGTGAAATAATTTTTATTATGTACTCTTATGTCCCCACTATAAGCACCCGCAATGCACATTTTGATCGGTTTGTTAGTTCAACAGAAGATGTGACTTTCCCATCAATGTAATATAATAAGACTTTCACGAAACGAACCTTATTCCTTAGA
>NW_015375629.1:0-212 GCF_001272555.1 Dufourea novaeangliae | reverse complement strand
AGCACTGGCGAGCTTATGGTGAGTATGTTACAACGGTTATGATAATTCTTTGTGTTATTGTTCTCTTGTCTAATGTTGTGTCTGCAGTTACAGTAGTAGAAATATTTACTGCATCACTCGAATATCAAACAGATTGTCACATATACTTCTATTATTAGTACTAGGAAAGTTAGTTAAAACGGATATTTATTGCAAAAGTACGTACTACGTAA
>NW_015375628.1:0-212 GCF_001272555.1 Dufourea novaeangliae | reverse complement strand
TCTAATGTGAGCTAATTTTAATTTATTAGCATGCACAATCTTTGTTTTAATTGAACTTAAAGCAATTTCTATTGTTCTGTCACTAAATACATTAACAACTTGGTATGGTCCTAGCCATTCTTGATCAAATTTAGATGTCTGTGGCTCTTTCATTAAATAAACATAATCATCTTTGAAAAAGGTAACAGGATTTATCTTTTTATCATACTGTA
>NW_015375627.1:0-212 GCF_001272555.1 Dufourea novaeangliae | reverse complement strand
CGAGTATCGATACACATGTACAGGGTGAATCAATAAGAACTATTATCTAAAATAACTCGTTACGTATGGTTGTATCAAAAAAAACATTTTTAAGCAATTCTGAAGGATTTTAAGGGGTGTATCGGATGGATCCTACAATCTGGTTTTTTTATCTTATTTTTTGTTGAGATATGAAGATGACCTTCGAGGTCAATGCATCTTTTTTTTAATAC
>NW_015375626.1:0-212 GCF_001272555.1 Dufourea novaeangliae | reverse complement strand
GAACCTTCTACTTTTTGACTCTTTCATTCGATTTTATGTAACTCGGTGTCCAAGAGGTAAAATCTTCCCTTATAAAGAGGGCCTTCAAATTCTAAAATTTCGGAATTTTGCACCTATTTCAGAAATAATGATTCTTTGCCTTTAAAACAAGCCAAACTGCATCCAAAACAGATGTTTTTTAACGAAGTTATGGCCATTTATAGAAACGCCTG
>NW_015375625.1:0-212 GCF_001272555.1 Dufourea novaeangliae | reverse complement strand
ATTCTCGGATTTCTTTTCCTCGCGCCGTTCTTTTCCTACGTTCGGCGAAAATCGAAATCTCGCCACGAGCCGTAGGCCGTAGGTGTTCCATCTTTCTCCTCACGGGCAGAATTGTCGTGTGGCAACAGCGTAACAAAACAATCGATACGATCCACCATGTGTTGCGTGGTTACATTTACCGACTCCTCTCCTCCCTCTGTTTTATCGATCCT
>NW_015375624.1:0-212 GCF_001272555.1 Dufourea novaeangliae | reverse complement strand
GCGCCCGCGCCAGCGCCATTGCCGCTGAGCCGGCGCCGGTTCCGGCCCCGCCCTCGACCCCGCGACGCGCGGTTGGGGCGTCCCCGTGCGTGCCGGGCGAGATGCCGACCGCGGGGCGCGCGCTCACCGTGGCCGACGTCGAGGGGGTCGTGGAGAGGCGCGTGGGGCGCCTCTTCGCGGCCTTCGAGGCGCGCATTATGGCGTGCCTCGAC
>NW_015375623.1:0-212 GCF_001272555.1 Dufourea novaeangliae | reverse complement strand
CATTTCACTTTGTAGATCTGCAACAAAATTCGAACAAAATCAACATGAATGTAAAATTTTATTATTGTGTGTGGTGGTCACGCGAGGTGGATTTCCTATATATATTTAAAATCTATGCTTGGACCAGTACATACAACATACTTACTTATATACATAAATATGTATATACATACGTGTACTATTCTACATGCATATGTATATAGTACAAACAC
>NW_015375622.1:0-212 GCF_001272555.1 Dufourea novaeangliae | reverse complement strand
ATATAAAATTATACATTTTCTACTTTATTAAGCATACATGTAAAATCATAAATCAAAATGTAACTAGTCTTTATATATAAAGCACACATAACAAGAGGAACAACTTATTATGTAAAAAATAAATGTGAAAAATCAGAAAGATGTATGTACGAAGTTTACTATAAATGTATGTGCGTGTAAAATTAAATTAACATACTGATATTTTTACTAAA
>NW_015375621.1:0-212 GCF_001272555.1 Dufourea novaeangliae | reverse complement strand
TCTATTGTTATCGTGTCTTTAGCATCGAAGGATAACCATCTCCGCTTTACTCACTATCTGCTTCAATATATACGGGGTGTTCCGTTTAAAACAGGCCATCTAAGTATCCTTATCTGTGATCATACGAGAAATATTTTTTACGTAATTTAAATGGGTTCAAGAGACGAATCGAATCGCGGCAAAAGTTCTTTAAAAGAGTCGTTAGTTTTTTT
>NW_015375620.1:0-212 GCF_001272555.1 Dufourea novaeangliae | reverse complement strand
TACGATAGAGTGTGCCACGGTATCGGTGCTCTCCGTCGGTCCAACCCACTGGTGACGTTGCGTCACATAGTTTATTGACCTAGCCTTGTACGACGTGTGCCATTTTTTTTTTTTTTTTTACGGGAGGGAATGCGTTTACGCACACCCCTGCCCTCCCCCAATGTGGGAGGAGTGGGCGGGGGTAGTGTGGGACTCACCCCCAATAGGGCGAA
>NW_015375619.1:0-212 GCF_001272555.1 Dufourea novaeangliae | reverse complement strand
TACTATGATAAAAATATTAAACCACGGAAATTTGAAGTAAGTGATGTTTATCTTTTAAAGGAATCAAAACTTTCTAAATTCGATTGTGACTGGCTTGGAGCATATACAATTATTAGAATATTTGATGATATAAATGCGGAAATAGCTACTTATAGGACTAAATAAAACTAAAATGGTTCTTAGACTCTAAAAATAACTTTTTAGTTAGTTTT
>NW_015375618.1:0-212 GCF_001272555.1 Dufourea novaeangliae | reverse complement strand
TAAGCAGCATAGAATTTTGGATAGTGCAATATGAATCACATCGATTCGCGGCTTTTTAAACTTCTTTGTCTGCCTCAGCTCATCGTTGGCTAAAGAACATTGTCGCTTGACTGTTCCTTCAACTAACTTTGGCCAGCAAGAATAAACGAGCTGTTGAGCGCCGGGCGAGAGGCCAGCGATTGACGATCGAAATACAATGTAAACAGATAAGG
>NW_015375617.1:0-212 GCF_001272555.1 Dufourea novaeangliae | reverse complement strand
ACGGTAAATGAAGGAATTTCAATTTCATTGGAACAGTGTACCGTGTAATTGTCCCTTGTGCCTGTAAACAGACATTCGTATTATCTTTTCATCGGCTGAAGTATGTTGACAAGCATTATTATCAAAGTAAATCTTAGGGTTAAGGTAACCCACTTGATTTCTTTCTGTGGGGACACCTAAAAAGTAAAGTTTACAATGATGTTCCCACAACA
>NW_015375616.1:0-212 GCF_001272555.1 Dufourea novaeangliae | reverse complement strand
GTTCACGGGGAGATCACTGTGTTCACGGGCCATGAGCTGAGCACGCTTCGATATTGATGCACGATAAAAAATTCAGCGAATCATTTCGGTTTTGTTTCGTGGTGGGGCAGAGAGGGGGAGGTTTGTGGAGGTAGAAAGGAAAAATTCTTCTTTTGTCTTACGATTACCTGAGACCACGGCCCGATTCCCCTCTGACCAGGGGCGTTTGTACG
>NW_015375615.1:0-212 GCF_001272555.1 Dufourea novaeangliae | reverse complement strand
TCCGTTTAACGGCTACCCTTCGTGATTTATTCGGTCCGTGTTGATTAGCCTGACATGTTTCGCCGCGGTCTCGATCGTTCCGCTTACTCCATACTGACTGTATATCTTCTTTTCTTCTTTGATTTTTTTGAAGCGTCTAAGGAAGCTCCATACATTGTACCCCATACCTGCAGTGACGATCAACGACGAGAACGTGTCGTCAAGTGGTCGAT
>NW_015375614.1:0-212 GCF_001272555.1 Dufourea novaeangliae | reverse complement strand
CATGAAGTAAAGGATTTGAGCTCAATTTCAGTCTTTCAAACAGTTTGTGAAATAAAAGAAAATATTTTAAACATTTTGGTAAATTTTTTAAAGAAATTTTTATTAGTTAGACACCAAATTTTTAAATATTTCTTTCAATGCAGATCTTCATTTTACCTATAAAGGAAATGTGAAATTGTTGTTTAATAAAGTTGTTAACGTAAGAGGTATTT
>NW_015375613.1:0-212 GCF_001272555.1 Dufourea novaeangliae | reverse complement strand
TTTTGTTACGATTGTCCATTGTCTGCCGCGTTTACTTTATTCCCTAAAAGCAGAAACTAAAATGTAAAAAAGAACTTATTATTGCTCTGGATTGCTAATAAAAACTTTGAATCATTTGCTGTTATTAACGGTGTCACAAAATATAACGCAATCATTTTTACAATGAAGAACTTGTATCTTCGACATGCCCATCGCTTTTTAGCGAGGATTGA
>NW_015375612.1:0-212 GCF_001272555.1 Dufourea novaeangliae | reverse complement strand
AGGACTCTAGGACTCTTGGACTTTTGGACTCCTGGACTATGGGACTCCTGGATTCTGGACTCCAGGATCCATAAATTCTAGGAGTCCTCGACTCTGAGGAATTTGGACCTCGGAAATCTGAGACTTTAGGATTCTATCTAATTCTACTGATCTACTCTTAGGATTCTCTCTGTAACACGGAGTAAAAGAATAGATAGAAAGAAAATCAGTCC
>NW_015375611.1:0-212 GCF_001272555.1 Dufourea novaeangliae | reverse complement strand
TCTCCAAGATTCCATTTCGGTACCAGAGGGTTAACCATGATTATTTTCTATACAAAATGTGTTCTATCATGTACAATTAACGCAACAGATCGGTGTTGCAGATTCTGAAAAAAGGTCAACGTATACACATATACGTTTCATCGGAGAAAGTTCCATCGCAAAATTGTTGGAATTGTTAATCACTTTCCATTGTATATAAGAAGCAACGCGTT
>NW_015375610.1:0-212 GCF_001272555.1 Dufourea novaeangliae | reverse complement strand
CTTGCAGTTCTTTCTAATCCTATGTAATTCTTTGCAATTACTTACAATTTCGTGCAATTCTTTGCAACTCTCCAATTCCATGTAATTCCTTGAAATTATGTACAATTCCTTACAATTTTGTGCAATTCCTTGTAGTCTTGTGTAGTTCCTTGCAATCCATTCCAATTTTGTATAATTCTGTCTGATTCCATGCAATCCTTTGCAACTGTTGT
>NW_015375609.1:0-212 GCF_001272555.1 Dufourea novaeangliae | reverse complement strand
TATGGCCGAAGTTTCGGAGAAAATGCGTGAGTGGAGACGTGCATAAAGCCGCAGTCAAACTGCGACACCCAAGAGCCCACTCGTCGGCACGATACGTGGATTTCGAGTGGTCTCTGGTGTCGGAAGAAAGACGTTGACCATGCAAGAATCCGATCGTTTATCGCGATTCGATTACGACGCGGATGGGTTAACTAGCTTCTATTGTGCGAATT
>NW_015375608.1:0-212 GCF_001272555.1 Dufourea novaeangliae | reverse complement strand
TATAGAAATACTGGAAATTTGAGCATTGTGGATATATTATGTGTACCTACCAGTAAGTCGTTTGATATTTTATTGTGAAATTTTGTATTTGTTCTGAAACTATTCAAAACCTTATTTTGAATGAATTATTTATTCGTACACCTAATACAGTACGTCCATGATGAGTGTTCGAAGGCTCCTTGGTACTGAACATTAAATATTTCATAAACTAA
>NW_015375607.1:0-212 GCF_001272555.1 Dufourea novaeangliae | reverse complement strand
GCGGCTTCCATTTTTGCATTTGTTTCCGTTTATTTGCATCTTGGGTGAACATGGCGCTGCTTTGTTTGCGTGCTAAACTGTTTAATTTTTTAGTGTATTTGAAACTATATGATGCTGATCGGTTTTTTAAGAACGGCAGACATGTTAGAATACTGTTAGATAAGTTTTCTAAAGTAACTCATTAAGAACGTAGAAAACGTTCAAAATGTCTA
>NW_015375606.1:0-212 GCF_001272555.1 Dufourea novaeangliae | reverse complement strand
CATTTTACATGTCCCACTTGGATGGTAAATCGTCATTGAATAATGTTGAGCGAAACATTTCCAATAATCCTCCGATGGAAATGGGAATACCGAGCATCTTGGAATAAGGTTCGGGTTCGGTCGTGTGTTCAGCAGCTTCATTGTCGGGGTCTGACTCAGTTCGTAAATGAACTTTGCTGCATCAGCCTGCGTCAAATTAGAAAATCATTAGT
>NW_015375605.1:0-212 GCF_001272555.1 Dufourea novaeangliae | reverse complement strand
GCGGCTTCCATTTTTGCATTTGTTTCCGTTTATTTGCATCTTGGGTGAACATGGCGCTGCTTTTTTTGCGTGCTAAACTGTTTAATTTTTTAGTGTATTTGAGACTATATGATGCTGATCGGTTATTTAAGAACGGCACACATGTTAGGATACTGTTAGATAAGTTTTCTAAAGTAACTCATTAAGAACGTAGAAAACGTTCAAAATGTCTA
>NW_015375604.1:0-212 GCF_001272555.1 Dufourea novaeangliae | reverse complement strand
AAACATTTGCTGACACTTAATCGCTTCGACGTAGCGTCGTACATATACATATACATTTCCCCGCTCTGTCCGTCGAGTCCGTCGTGCCAGTTGGTGAGAAGAAAGAGACTCGTTTCGACGAATCGACGCAACAGCTGAACGAAGGGAGTTCAAGAAAAGATTACATTCCCGGGTATCGGTGATACAACGCTAATGCAACGATGAAACTTTTT
>NW_015375603.1:0-212 GCF_001272555.1 Dufourea novaeangliae | reverse complement strand
AAGGTATGCATGGCCGTGTGCCACGCAAGAAACCAGCGATAAGTGCAAAGAATCGCGTTTTGCTATTGCAATTCGCAAAACAATTCATAAACAAACCACTCGAATTTTTGTACACCGTATTATTCACTGATGAAAGTAAATTTAAAATTTTTGGAAGAAAAAGGCAACCAAAAATTTGGAGGAAAAAAAATACGGAATTAGAACCGAAAAAT
>NW_015375602.1:0-212 GCF_001272555.1 Dufourea novaeangliae | reverse complement strand
TGATCCTTCCGCAGGTTCACCTACGGAAACCTTGTTACGACTTGTACTTCCTCTAAATGACCAAGTTTGATCGAATTTGGGTACGTGCTAGAGGTTGCCCTCGTGCACAAACCCTCCTAGGATCTCACTAAGCCATTCAATCGGTAGTAACGACGGGCGGTGTGTACAAAGGGCAGGGACGTAATCAACGCAAGTTGATGACTTGCGCTTAC
>NW_015375601.1:0-212 GCF_001272555.1 Dufourea novaeangliae | reverse complement strand
AACCCCATTACTCCCAACGTGCTGCCCGCAGAAGGGGACGTGGCACGAATTACAGCGGAGGGGGCCCCGGACGGGGCATCCGCAAGACGGCCGCGCGCGTACAGACACTACCCTACAGTCTGTGCCCACCACACCCTCCAACAGATCTTTGGTTCGTGGAATCGACCATTCGGAAGCTGCAACACGGCCGATCACTTGCATACATTGCAGAG
>NW_015375600.1:0-212 GCF_001272555.1 Dufourea novaeangliae | reverse complement strand
AGAGGCGCCCCACGCGCCTCTCCACAACCCCCTCGACGTCGGCCACAGTGAGCGCGCGCCCCGTGTCCGGCATCTCGCCGGGCTCGCAGGGGGACGCTCCAACCGCACCTCGCGGGCTCGAGGGCGGGGCCGGAAACGGCGCCGGCCCAGCGGCAAGGGCGCCGGCGGAGGCGCGGGCGGAGGCGGACCGCCGAGGACGGCTCGGGCCAGGC
>NW_015375599.1:0-212 GCF_001272555.1 Dufourea novaeangliae | reverse complement strand
TCGGAAAATCGATGAAGCTAAACTAAAGGGACTGCTTTTTCTCAAGAGATTTACAAAATGAAGATACTAATAATGGAATAAGTATACAGTGATTCTGTTGGGTTGTAGTAAACGGTAGCCCATTTAGGGTACAGGTTACCAAATGTGATTTTCTGATACTTCATTATCTACAATTTCCTTATCAACAAATTCATAATCTTATCTTCTACAGT
>NW_015375598.1:0-212 GCF_001272555.1 Dufourea novaeangliae | reverse complement strand
AGGGGGACCGCGAGGCGCGCGATCCCGCTCGTCGAGAGAGGAGGAGAGCGAGGCGTGGTCGGGGTCGGGGCCGTGGGGTCCGCACAGCCGGCCCCGACAACGCCGGCGGGGGGGACAGATTCCCCCCCCCCGTAGGCGTCTCCTCGCTTCCCGGCAGGCGAGGCCTGCGTGTATGAGCGGACGCGTGCGTGGACATCGGGAGCCGGAGCTTC
>NW_015375597.1:0-207 GCF_001272555.1 Dufourea novaeangliae | reverse complement strand
ACAAGTGATTTTACAGCAGCTTATAATTCGCCCACGAGATCGAAAATGATCCACGTTTCACGTAAACGATTCATTATTCCTCTCGTATTCTGGGGGCTACCCTTGAAACACATCCCACGCATTACCATATTCCATCTCTCTCTCTCTCTCTCTCTCTCTCTCTCCACGAGTCCTCAAAATGATTTAGATCGAACATTTTTTATTCGG
>NW_015375596.1:0-211 GCF_001272555.1 Dufourea novaeangliae | reverse complement strand
GATCGACCGCGTCCGTTCCCTCGCGGGCCGGGCAGTTTCCGGCGGTGGTGTTGCGCTGGCGAAATCTTTGGATATCGCCAATGCGTTTAACACCATCCGCTGGAACACGATCCGGGAGGCATTCTGTGAACACGGAGTGCCTCAGTAGCTCCGGATCGTGCTGTCGGACTACCTGGCCGATAGGCGGATCGAGTACCCCGGCCAAGGGGGC
>NW_015375595.1:0-212 GCF_001272555.1 Dufourea novaeangliae | reverse complement strand
CATGGAAATTGGGAAATATTTGTCAAAGTTGGCAAGTCCAGTTTTCCAGAATATTAATTTTATATGTTATATATGTTAATAGAATTGAGTAGATATCGAGCGTATGAAGGTAGAACATTTAATATAGACTTTAGTCTTCAAAACAGAACAATTCATTTTAATTATTCTTATAAATAGTGTAAATATACGTTCTAATTGTACATGAACATTTG
>NW_015375594.1:0-212 GCF_001272555.1 Dufourea novaeangliae | reverse complement strand
ACCACGTTGCATGTGAGTAGTATCACTGCTTTCTGGATGTTTGTGTGTATGGGTTGATGTATGTTTATTTTGTATAAGTTTTCTGTGAATGATTGGGGAGTTATGCCTGTTGGAGATACGATTAATGGTATTATTTTAATTTTGTTTTATTTCCAGAGGTCCTTTATTTCTATGGCTAGTGGTGTGTATTTTCCTATTTTTTCTTCTTCTTT
>NW_015375593.1:0-212 GCF_001272555.1 Dufourea novaeangliae | reverse complement strand
CCCACTGTATACCTCTAAATATTGCATCTGCATATGTAAACTAACAATCTATATTAAAACCCATGTAAATCCATATAACACGCATTGTGCTGAAATAAGAAAAAAATTCGAAGTTATCTAACATGGTCAATGTGTTAATTACTTTCAACAAAGCATATCCACAGCCACTATTATTCCGCGTCTCGTTTTCCATGCCCGCCCCTTGCTATTTA
>NW_015375592.1:0-212 GCF_001272555.1 Dufourea novaeangliae | reverse complement strand
TTTCAACCATTACGCCATGCTGATAAATGTATGTAGTTCCATTTAAAAACAAAACATCGATGATCTTGAAATTTCAAAACATATGACTTTCAGAAAAATATTTGTTTATCGTAGTATTTGCTCCTTCTAACCAAATAATACTTTTCTTGCACATTTCTTTGTATTTTCAGAAACAAGTGAGATGTTGAAGGTGTTCACGTTAGGTGGGACAC
>NW_015375591.1:0-211 GCF_001272555.1 Dufourea novaeangliae | reverse complement strand
GGACTGCATCTCTTAGAATTTGGCGACATTCCCCATAAACAAAAACCATATCTACTTTCTCCGTTATCGAATAACGCATTTCGGAAACTTGATATACACTTCGCTCGGCAGAGATTCTCATAAACGACTAATCATAGTATGTACAGATGAAGCGTTCAGCGTGATTGAATGTTTGTTTCCATTCAACGACCCATAACAAGAGATTACGAGA
>NW_015375590.1:0-212 GCF_001272555.1 Dufourea novaeangliae | reverse complement strand
GGGTTTTTCACTAAATATTGATAAATGTAAATTTTTTCAAACGACCATAGACTATTTGGGGCGCGAAATATCTGCCGAAGGTATACGACCAGGGAAGCGCAAAATTAAAGCCTTGATCGATTCGCATGTTCCTACTGATGTCAAGCAGATTCGGCAATTTATGGGGCTTGCCAGTTATTTTCGAAAATTTATACCGGAATTTGCAAGTCGGA
>NW_015375589.1:0-211 GCF_001272555.1 Dufourea novaeangliae | reverse complement strand
GGTGTAAAATTTTCTGGATTAATTTCTGGATACTGAAAGTGAAGAAACAATATTGTTAACCCCGTTAAGGGTTCTAGTAGGTTCGAAATGAAAAGAAACTCCTGCGTAAACTTTCTGAAAATTTTCACTGCACTGAATTTTAGATCAACGGATATGTTCCATAAATGCATAAAATCCGCAGTCTACATTGATGCGAAGTGTGTATGTACAG
>NW_015375588.1:0-212 GCF_001272555.1 Dufourea novaeangliae | reverse complement strand
GTGATTCTAGACTTGGCTTGAGAATACATATATGAAGTAAATGGAGAAGATGATAATAGTATTAAACGTGTTAACCGGGGAAATTGATAACAGTGTTAAATATGTTAACCAGGGAAGCTGAGGTAATTTACCTTTTTTTAAATTCACTTCTTCGAGGTTTTTTTATTAATTTGTGAAAGGATTTTTATGAAAAATTCTGAGACTGAATTAAA
>NW_015375587.1:0-211 GCF_001272555.1 Dufourea novaeangliae | reverse complement strand
AAATGAAAGGTTAAGAAGCAGAAATGAAGAATTGAAGAATAGTCTGACTGAGAAGGAGCGTGAAATGGAAGCGTTTATGAAGAACAGGGACGAGATGGTGACAAAATATGAGAGTTTAGTAAAGAATCAACAAGAGGAATTGGAGAAACGGAAACAAATGGTACTTCCTTACTGAATTGTTAACAAAATTGATTCTTCGCAAATTAGTCCT
>NW_015375586.1:0-211 GCF_001272555.1 Dufourea novaeangliae | reverse complement strand
TCGCTGGTAATCCGAATCGGTGCAATGCACCTCGAGTAAGCAGTACATACGCGCAACAACAGTGAGAGAACGAAGTGGACCTGAAAAACCAAATTACATACGGACGACGTCTATTCGATTATCTGCGTATCCAAATTCCTGTTCGCACGTGTATACTCGGTTCACACGTGTCCCCGTGCCACGTGTGATTAAACCTGCAGCATTCGATTGA
>NW_015375585.1:0-211 GCF_001272555.1 Dufourea novaeangliae | reverse complement strand
ACCTTAACTCTTTAACACCCAGAGCCTGAAATTATTTACTAAAAATTAAGAAACTGGTATACAAGGTGAGTCAATAAGAAGTATTGCCTAAAATAACGCGTTACCTACTGGTTGCTTTAAAAAAACATTTTAAATGCATTTAACGCCCAAACACCTCTCTCGGGGAAACAAATTATTTCTCGCGTTCAGTTAACTCGAGAATAGTCCCAAT
>NW_015375584.1:0-211 GCF_001272555.1 Dufourea novaeangliae | reverse complement strand
TCGGCGTCGACAGGCACACCGCCGGGAGGGCATCGACCCGCCGCCCGAGGCGGTCGAGGGGTGAAGGCGAGCCTTTGGCCGGCTCGCCAGGGAGGCGTGGAGGCACCAGCTGGTGATCAGCGGTGCCGCCAGACAGCGGGCCGTGGGAGCGGTCCTACCCGTGTTTGATGCATGGATGGACCGCCGCCACGGCCGGCTGACGTACCGCCTG
>NW_015375583.1:0-211 GCF_001272555.1 Dufourea novaeangliae | reverse complement strand
TGATGGTAAAAAATATTTATACTCAGTATATGTGTTATTTAAATAATCTTTAAGTATCCAGAACAAAGATAGCAGTAAAAAGTATGAATGGCATAAAGGGTTAATCCACAGTACGCGATCCCTTAGTAAGAGACTCCTATTACAGCCCTTAACAATTTTTATTTGTTTAAAAATGCCTCTTTCTTTACTTTTTGTACACGTCAGAATTCCA
>NW_015375582.1:0-211 GCF_001272555.1 Dufourea novaeangliae | reverse complement strand
GCTGACAAATTGATGCGGTACTGTTGCTTTCTTCAGAGTTACATTTTTTCCGCGCGACAGAGTCGGATGAATACGCGGAATACATCGAAAAAAAGAAACAAATCTGAATACATACATAGTTTATTCGCTGTGCAAGAATGTTTTCTTGCCATAGCCCGTTCTCGAACAAACCAGAATCTTCTAGTGGGTCACCGAGAGGAGTAACGAGGCC
>NW_015375581.1:0-211 GCF_001272555.1 Dufourea novaeangliae | reverse complement strand
CGCCTGTAACGTTATAGTAGGTCGGGGGCATTAAATTTCGGACGATGATTTGTGCGCGAAATTGGTCGCGGTACAGGCATGCTTCGCGAGCACTAGCGCGCGCAAGGGCTCGATCGCCATTCACCGCGGACAATGACATATGCAATACGTATACGTGTATAGGAACGTGGTGTTTTATGGGCTGAACGGCACGGGACCAGGACGGTGAGTT
>NW_015375579.1:0-211 GCF_001272555.1 Dufourea novaeangliae | reverse complement strand
ATCCGCCGATTGCGATTCCGAAGTCAGACTAGAAATTTTCTTAGACTACTAGACCTTCTTGCCGACGTCGAAAAACATAAACAAATAAACATATATATGCACATATTTAGAAAACTTTCCTTTATCATTACCTGTAGCTAGCGACGCGGAAAAATCAGAATTAAATTTTTTCTTTTCTAGTTAATTTTGTTTTTAGTTCACTATTTATTAA
>NW_015375578.1:0-211 GCF_001272555.1 Dufourea novaeangliae | reverse complement strand
CGCCCTCCTCCTCTCGATGCGAGCGGGGTCGGTTAACTCCCGACCCCGCTCGTCGTCCTCCTTACGCGAGACCATAGTCTCGCAGAAGGAGGACATGGCCCTCCATGACCTCTCGCTCCCCACCATGGCCGCGACCACGGCGGGGAGCAAGAGGTCCCACCCGACTGCCAGTCGGAGTACCCGCCTCTCCGAGGAGAAGGCAGGGCACTCC
>NW_015375577.1:0-211 GCF_001272555.1 Dufourea novaeangliae | reverse complement strand
CCGACTGGCGGTCGGGTGGGACCTCTCGCTCCCTGCCGTGGTCGCTGCCATGGTGGGGGGCGAGGGGCCGTGGAAGGCCATGTCCTCCTTCTGCGAGACAGTGGTCTCGCGGAAGGAGGATGACGAGCGGGGTCGGGAGATAACCCTCTTCTCCCCTGTGTGGCGGGGGACAGAATACGCCCACGGTAATCCCTGCCTGTCGTAAGAGGCG
>NW_015375576.1:0-211 GCF_001272555.1 Dufourea novaeangliae | reverse complement strand
CGATACTATCGGTTTCTCATCACATCCGTCGGTATACTGTTATTTTGGTAGTTCACGAAGGATTCGCTGCTCGGGTCATACATACGAAGGTTCTTCTGAAAAATTCAGCATAACTAGCCGATAATAGCATATTACCTCGTAATCGTATATTCTACCTTCGATTAAAAACCCTATCATCCAAACGTTCCACATGCCGTTCCTATGTATTCAC
>NW_015375575.1:0-211 GCF_001272555.1 Dufourea novaeangliae | reverse complement strand
GGCGACCGCCAACCCCACACCAAGCTCGGCCAGGCTATGTAGGAACAAGTCCTGAGCCCGGGCGGAGTGGTTGAGGTTGGCCTGGAGGATTCTAATGGGGGGCATGAACACTAGGCCGTAACCATGGCCTCCCCCCGGCCGGATCTTCCCTCCTCTCCGAACGGCGCCTGCGCCGGTCGATCCACCTGCGGCTGCAGAGCAGCCGCACCCG
>NW_015375574.1:0-211 GCF_001272555.1 Dufourea novaeangliae | reverse complement strand
CAGGCAGCCGTCCAGCAGCCGCCTGAGTCTGGGCCCGAGGACGCGCAGGGCCAAGCGCAGCGCTTTTCCGGGGATGCCGTCAGGCCCCGGGGCCCTGCACCGGCCACCGAGGCGCGCGACGGCCCCCGCGAACTCCTCCTCATCGACGCCCATGTCGGCGGACCAGGTGAACTGGGCCGCCGGCTCGAGCGGCCGGCAGCCCTCCTCCGGA
>NW_015375573.1:0-211 GCF_001272555.1 Dufourea novaeangliae | reverse complement strand
CCGCGGCTGCCTCCGCCTGGCGGGGTGTCCCGAGAGGAGCGCCCCGTCACTATGGCGGCGGTGCAGAGGGCCGTGGAGTGGCGCGTCGGGCGATTGGTTGCGGAGATGGAGGCGCGCCTGATGGAACGCCTCGGCGACCTACTCGGCGGCGGTGGCCGGCGGCGGTCTGCGGGTCCGCCCGCGGCTGGGGCTCGTAGCGGCGGAGGGGCGG
>NW_015375572.1:0-211 GCF_001272555.1 Dufourea novaeangliae | reverse complement strand
AACAGTCAGTGGTATCCGAATATCAAAATAAAATATTATAATAGCTCATCCTTATTACATTAAAAGCATTACATTATACGTATGTATTTTGCTAACGAGGAAGAGGTGAATGGGAAGAAACTAGAATATCATACGAACGCACTATATTAAAATATGCTTATACCAAATAACGGTCACAAGAGAAGGATCAAGAGATACGTCAGAGGGCACG
>NW_015375571.1:0-211 GCF_001272555.1 Dufourea novaeangliae | reverse complement strand
GAAATCCTAGTATATCCAAAATTAGTTATTTGTCATATATCATATAACTTGAGAAAGATCTTGTATGACAAATAGTAAAGGACCTTAGGATCATCCTATTCTAGGAATCTAGTTGATCTCTAGAAATAAACTAGGAAATGATGGGAGAGTTGTGAGAAACGTGACCAAGTTGGGTGCAAATAATTATTTTCCAACATATGGGATTAGATGA
>NW_015375570.1:0-211 GCF_001272555.1 Dufourea novaeangliae | reverse complement strand
AACACGAACGTATTTATAAGCGTCGGATGACGGTTGGAATCTCGAAGAGGACGCCGCCGCCGCCGCCGCCGCCGCCGCCGCCGCTCGCGTATAATTTTTACCTCGTTGAACTTCAACGTTCATGCCTCGTAAAATTTCGTTAGGGGGTTCTCTCTCTCATTGCATGGGACCCCGCCCATTCTGTCATCGCGTAATTAACGACAGACTATCG
>NW_015375569.1:0-211 GCF_001272555.1 Dufourea novaeangliae | reverse complement strand
AAAGGTTAGTATTTACCGCTAATTACATCCTTAAATTTTCCCTTATAATATGTATTTGTTTCTTCACACCCCTCCCTTTCGTTCCTAAAATGAAATAAATAAGTAAATAGAACAAAACGTCAAAATTATAGCACTTATTGAAGTAAACATAATCATATTAGATACGAAAATGATAAAGCTGAAAATTTCATATGCATTTCATTGCAAATAG
>NW_015375568.1:0-211 GCF_001272555.1 Dufourea novaeangliae | reverse complement strand
GACATTTGTGGTCTATGTAATGGAACCAGGAAGAATATTGGCTAAATAACTGAATAGTACGCATCAGCTAGGATGTCATGATATCTAATAGTTAACATATAAACAATTAATAGTGACAAATAAAATAAATCGTATGTAAATGTTCCATATTTTGTCCAAGGATCGTTGTGAACTTAATTTTAAAGAAAAGTTTATGCTTTCAAATCGTTCT
>NW_015375567.1:0-211 GCF_001272555.1 Dufourea novaeangliae | reverse complement strand
ACTCCGTAGGGATCTCAGTAGAGCAATTACCCTTCTCGAAATGGTTAAACGAAGAGAGAAAACCAAACGGGAACATCTACATCTGACAATCGAGGTCTATGAGAAAAGGTTCGATATTAAATTTTCCAATCCCTTTTAATTCCATCTCGTTCTTATAAACACGACCTCTGAATCTAATACAATTGAAAACGTGTTTACAGATATCAGGCAC
>NW_015375566.1:0-211 GCF_001272555.1 Dufourea novaeangliae | reverse complement strand
ATTAATACTTTTTTTATATGGAATGACTAGCTTTATCGAATGATCCATTAAAAAGTATATAAGCGTGCAGTGAGGATAAGGGAAACCGAGGCAAAGGCTTTTCTTTGAAGAGGACTCGTTGGCAGAGAGTCATAGAGTTGTTGCAGAGTTCTAGTGTGTCGTAAAGAGTTAGAAGTGAGAGTTATCGGAGTTGGTAGAGTAGTCCTTTAGT
>NW_015375565.1:0-211 GCF_001272555.1 Dufourea novaeangliae | reverse complement strand
AGGGCGTCGACGTCCACGGTGTCGGTGGCGTCGGTTTATTCCGACGCCGTCGGCCCGGGCGCAACGACCGCGGCGACGACGGGGCGGAAGCGAGGCCGGCCTCCCACTACGGGGGAATATGTCGGCCTCGCTGAAGCCAAAAAGCGGCTCCTTGAGCTAAAGCGTCGGGAGCAAGAGCTCTACGACGAGGCGGCGGGGGAGGACCCCACGG
>NW_015375564.1:0-211 GCF_001272555.1 Dufourea novaeangliae | reverse complement strand
ATAACTGTCGTCGGATATATTCGATAACTGTCGACGGATATATTCCGCGGATCGAAGTTACTAGCGATAATACCGAAGTTGAGACTAGGTAAATACGAAAACAAAGTACAAAAATACAAGGATAAAATACCCCATTTGATTAAATTTATTAAAGGATGAGCGAGTAATTACTCGGGAGCCGATTAGAAATTTCGAGAAACACTCGATACAG
>NW_015375563.1:0-210 GCF_001272555.1 Dufourea novaeangliae | reverse complement strand
CACGAATAGAATCCCGTTTGAATTTTTACTTAATTTTTTACAGGACGTCTGCAAAGTGTCTCAACGATTAAAACGTGCCTTTTGGAAGACGCCCTCTACAGCGGTCGTGGTAAACTAAAAGTGCAAGAAAAAATTTGTTTATGTCCCTAATAATATATATAATAGCGTCCAAAAGGAATTATGTTTCTAAATATAATAGTTTTTTTATAA
>NW_015375562.1:0-211 GCF_001272555.1 Dufourea novaeangliae | reverse complement strand
GTATATTAGACAAATCGATTTTTCGTGCAAATCCAACCAAGTTCCACTAAGTCAAGTGGATCTTGGTAGTAGGTGTATTGAGTATTTGAACACGGCAGTGACTAATGGCATGACGGAAGCAGATGTTCATTCGTTTCGTGAAAATTGTTTACGGTTTTATGTTACCGTAAGTAATGAAATCAGGAAACGTCTTCTACATGACCATCAGTTT
>NW_015375561.1:0-211 GCF_001272555.1 Dufourea novaeangliae | reverse complement strand
GCGCCATATGGAGTCTCAGTTCGATACTACAACAAACGCAGAAGCTACCTCAACCATCAGTGCCGACATCGGAAATTGAACTAAGCAATCGTTTCTTCACCGTTTACAGCTGACATTACAGCTGATGGACACCATTCTAAATATCGTTTTAATTAAGGTAAATGATATTTCAGATTTTTAGAAGAAAAACCATTATTTGTTATAATGCTTC
>NW_015375560.1:0-211 GCF_001272555.1 Dufourea novaeangliae | reverse complement strand
AAATTGTTCCTTGTATAACTCGGTGCCCCCTAGAATCCCACAAAGTATCATTAAAAGTGGGACATGTGGGTTGGGAAACCTTCCTTGTTTGTCTGCCTACGGAGTGTGAAAAAATATGTTTAGGAGGGTTAACAACAGAACAGCCAGATTTGAATGTAATACTAAATTACATTGTATAATATAGTAACATACGTAGGATATAGTACAATTT
>NW_015375559.1:0-211 GCF_001272555.1 Dufourea novaeangliae | reverse complement strand
CATTTAACAGGATTACGACTTCTTTTCCTCCCAATCAATGTGTTTGTTGGGTTTGTACTGTTGCAATCCGATGAATCCGAGGAAAACGATAAACGTCTTCTTGGACCAGACTTTCTGTTGATAAATCGTATTGAAGAATCATCACTGCTTTCCTCATTCACATTATTAGTCTCACTCATCTTGATTATAACGGTATAATATTTATTTCTTT
>NW_015375558.1:0-210 GCF_001272555.1 Dufourea novaeangliae | reverse complement strand
CGACCGAGCTCGCGAGTTGTACGAGCAACAGCGATAAAGGATCACGTTTCAAATGGTTACTGATGCAAGCCATTTCAGTATCGTTCATTGTCCCGTAATCCACATGTAATAACAACAGATCGAATCCGGCAAAGGATATAAATTCTTAAAAAGTAGGCTTAGATATTATTCAGGCTTATAAAATATTGTAACTTATATGCCGCAAATAAT
>NW_015375557.1:0-211 GCF_001272555.1 Dufourea novaeangliae | reverse complement strand
TCTACAATAGAGGTTCTCAGACTATTTGATGTGATTCATGTTGTTACACTGACATGCAAATCGGCTTCCGTTATAATCGTAAAAATTGTTGCAAATCACAGTAAAATCGAAGAATTTATAGTTCTACATCATAGTGCCATTGTCTGATATAGTTGGGAGCCACTGTCCTACGGTTTCGTGAACGCAATTGTAATTTTTCCGTATACGTTCA
>NW_015375556.1:0-211 GCF_001272555.1 Dufourea novaeangliae | reverse complement strand
GACTAAGGATGGTAGCAGGGTCAACACCTACTATAGGTCATTTATCCGAATCCATAGTTTAATGAATTAATTCATGAAGACAGGATTTAAACAGAAATTCAGTGTGTGAAAAATAGTATCGTTGAAAAAAACATTTCTTTCAGTAAAATGATTCACCCGCAAGAACAAGAGAAGCTTCCAGGTGTGTTCAGGCAAACGTCCTCGCATCCGC
>NW_015375555.1:0-211 GCF_001272555.1 Dufourea novaeangliae | reverse complement strand
ATAGGAAGAGAGAAGAAAGTATCAAAGAAAATAGTTACCTCTGTTCAGGCAGGTAAATATGAGTGTATAAACAGATTAAATTCATTTCGGTATAAAGGACAGCAATGTGAACTCAAAACATGTCGCTATTTCAGAAAACACTAATGAACTTCATGAAAATGGCATTAAATATGAATCTATTTATATCTTCACACATAACTTCTTAACCAGC
>NW_015375554.1:0-211 GCF_001272555.1 Dufourea novaeangliae | reverse complement strand
CATTGGTCAAAGTATATTAGGAAATCAATTTCACAATAAATGTTCGTATACACCAATAAATTATATACATTTTTATTGGCTTATCTGTACCATTTCTAAATAGGTTAACTGAAGGCAGTATCTTCGAACAAACGTCATCCTACGTTCATATCTAATAAAAAACTGAAGCACAGAATTAATTCAGTGACCCGATATCCTACTACATATTACA
>NW_015375553.1:0-211 GCF_001272555.1 Dufourea novaeangliae | reverse complement strand
GCACTAAGGACATGCTGATAGTCTGAAATAAATATTGTTTAGGGTATATTAAAACGCGATGGATATCGTTTGTGCCATTATGAAGTAATAAGAGTAGCCTGAAATATATAATTTTTACGAAACATCGTATTTTCTTCATACAGATCAAGTGTCTTAATACTTATGAACGGCAGTATGTGTACATAAGGAAATATCGACGTGTACGACGCTA
>NW_015375552.1:0-211 GCF_001272555.1 Dufourea novaeangliae | reverse complement strand
ACCCCGGCCACAGCCCGACGCATGACGTCGGAATACGCCGTCTGGCTGTCCGGTGCCACGGTAAGGGCGAGCGCCGCCCGCGTCGGCATGCGCGGGGGGCGACGGCCCCGCCGCGGCGGGGGTGTCGGTCCGTCGCCGGCTCTCCCGGCCGGCGTCGGCCCCCAGGCCGTCGAGGCACGCCATAATGCGCGCCTCGAAGGCCGCGAAGAGG
>NW_015375551.1:0-211 GCF_001272555.1 Dufourea novaeangliae | reverse complement strand
TTACTAATTTGAAATGACAGTTGTACAAGTCAACATGATTGCATGAACCAATGAATAGTTTCTATTACAAGAAGGACCAATCGGATGAAAGATACATTAGTATCGTGGCACGCATCGTGTTGAGTAATTATTTTATTTATTTATGTATTTGTTGCGTGGCCGTTTAATAAAGATTTTATAATTGAGAATTTAGGCAGGGTTCGGGTCCCCG
>NW_015375550.1:0-211 GCF_001272555.1 Dufourea novaeangliae | reverse complement strand
CTTTATTCGTCAGGATAGAATTTTCCGATTATGCGTCCCCTTTCTCCACGTTCCACTTTTTCTTTTTTTTTTTCGCCAACAACGAAACCAGTCTGATTTTTAAAATACAAGGCTCCGAGGGATCCGTACGTTCGAGACGGCGAGAACAATTTGCATGTCTCTCACGGCTCGGTGGGCTCCTCCGCCATCTCCTCCTCTTTAACCTGCTGGA
>NW_015375549.1:0-211 GCF_001272555.1 Dufourea novaeangliae | reverse complement strand
CAAATGGTTTCGTCGTTCATCCATAAATAGGAAATGTAACGTAGTGCCATCGATTGCAAATTATTTCGTCGCTCATCTACAAATAGGGAAGTCAACATAATTAGTGCCTTTGATTGCAAATCGTTTCGTCGTTCATCCATAAATAGGAAATGTAACATAATTATTGCCTTCGATTACAAATCATTTCATCGTTTTCACTTATAAATAGGGT
>NW_015375548.1:0-211 GCF_001272555.1 Dufourea novaeangliae | reverse complement strand
AAAAATCATTTTCGAATAATAGGGTCGTCGTTTTCGCCTGAGTTGGTCGCCAGGTCTCGTAACCCGGTTGAAGTCGTTAGACGAGGGAGCCAGGCGATGCTGAAATCGCGTTCAACCGGGGAATTTTAATTTCGAAAAGACCACGCAGCCCCCTCTTTCCTCCCCCTCGTGAAATGTGACAGGAATGAAAGAGAAGCTGTCTTGGAGACGC
>NW_015375547.1:0-210 GCF_001272555.1 Dufourea novaeangliae | reverse complement strand
CGGGGCCTCGATACTGGTGGTCCCGGGGCCGGAGGGGGCTGCCCGCGGGGACGCCCTTGCGCGGCGCCTAGAAGAGGTGTTCCGCGGGACCAACGTACGTGTTAGTAGGCCCGTCAAAACCGCCGAGGTGCGGTTGACGGGCCTCGACGTGTCGGTCACCGCGGAGGCGGTGGCGGGGGCGGTTGCTGCGGGCGGCGGCTGCACCGCCGC
>NW_015375546.1:0-210 GCF_001272555.1 Dufourea novaeangliae | reverse complement strand
TACCCTGGAGTCGGGTGAGTCCGATTTAGCAAGGTTGACACTGGCATTGACGGAGGCCATTAAGACGGGTTCGGGGCAATCTAAACGCTACACGAATGAACGGGTTATACCAGAGTTTGATCCGGAATCGCGAAACCTGGCAGTGTTAGAATGGTTGAGAAAAATTAATGAATTTGCTAAGGTTTTTAATTGGGATGATACGGATAAGGT
>NW_015375545.1:0-211 GCF_001272555.1 Dufourea novaeangliae | reverse complement strand
CATCATATAGTAACAATAAAAACGTTCAACCATAGAAAACACCTTGTCCATTGAATGAAATATTGTTGTTAAATTTAACCACGAAATAAAACCTTATTGAAGATGAAACGTCTCGGTGGCAGAAGACGAAAGACACCGCGGAGTACCATAGTAAGACCGATATTAATACGAAATAGGATTTCGTGCCTCGGAACGACGATACTTCCCTGGC
>NW_015375544.1:0-211 GCF_001272555.1 Dufourea novaeangliae | reverse complement strand
TTCTCTTATCCACCGAATGCCGCCACGCGTTATCCTACTACGGGACCCAGGAATAGGAATACACAGAAACGGATGGAAAATGAAAGGGTTGGTTGAAGATAGAGAGAGAGAGGGAGGGAGAAAGGAATGTCAGTGGAAATTAAGTAAGATATAGAGTGGAAGGACTTAGGGGATTTTGGAATACTTTACAGAAATGACATAGTAAAAAAAC
>NW_015375543.1:0-210 GCF_001272555.1 Dufourea novaeangliae | reverse complement strand
TGGTGGAGCAGGGTGGTGGGTGGTGCGTGGTGTGTGGTGGGAGGTCGATGGTGGTGGGTGGTGAATGGTGGGTGGTGGGTGGTGGGTTGACGATGGTGTTGGTGGAGCTGGGTGGTGGGAGGTGCGTAGTGTGTGGTGGGAGGTCGATGGTGGTGGGTGGTGGGTGGTGAGTGGTGGGTGGTCGGTGGTGGTTGGTGGGTTGTGGGTGGT
>NW_015375542.1:0-210 GCF_001272555.1 Dufourea novaeangliae | reverse complement strand
GAACTGAACCACTGTGACTATTTTTCCAGGAAAATATTATTTATTTATATGCTACTAATATGAGAAACAATATGATCTACAGTAATCCATACATATACCCCAAGATTATAAGACATAGAAAGTAGTGTCTGTAGGAACCTATTGAAACTGTATCGGCACATTGTTTTTTAGGCTATCAAATATCACACGGAGTCTTTTAGGAAGTAGTAA
>NW_015375541.1:0-210 GCF_001272555.1 Dufourea novaeangliae | reverse complement strand
TGTCTCGCGGAAGGAGGACGACGAGCGGGATCGCGAAAGGCGCGATCCCGCTCGCCGCGAAAGGAGGGCGAGGCGGAGCCGTGGGCGTGGCCGGGGGACCCGCACGGCCGGCTCTGCGGACGTTGACGGGGGGCGGGTCCCTCCGTGGGCGTCCCGCCTCGCTCTCCTCGCAGGCTGGGCCTGCGCGGGTGGGGCGGGCGCGTGCGCGGA
>NW_015375540.1:0-210 GCF_001272555.1 Dufourea novaeangliae | reverse complement strand
TGCAGTAGCAAAAAAACGTAACTACGTACGAAAGTATTTTTACAGTCACGAAACACAAAAAAATTGTAAATTCTAATCGGAACTGAGAGCACGTATTCTTATCCCACTTCAGAATATGTGTAGGAGAACAGAGAACAACACACAGAAAACAGAATTACAGAATGATAACGTTTAAAGAGAACAGAATGACACGTTTTATTTCGTTACAGA
>NW_015375539.1:0-210 GCF_001272555.1 Dufourea novaeangliae | reverse complement strand
AGTTATTTTGAATTTAAACTATATTTCCAATATATTCAAACCATAGTGGATTACTTATTAGTACGCCTTATATTTAGCATACAAAAATACACTGTACTATTTTTATTACATAAACATTTTGGACAATTTATATCAATTGTATATTTAATATACTTCTATGGACTATCCTTTGAATATAGGTACATTTCGCGGAACAAATACCTACTACAA
>NW_015375538.1:0-210 GCF_001272555.1 Dufourea novaeangliae | reverse complement strand
CTTCGTTATATCAACGATGTTCACGAAGGTTTAAACTTTCATAGATTCATTCTGAGAGAAGTTGAATTGGAAATTGATTATCTTCATTTGATAAGATTTACTTACATATAGAATAGGATAAAGTCTGTTGAACATAGTTTAGTTACTATTTTTACATGGAATTAGTTCTACGAGAAATCAGTCTAGATGGTTTGTGACACTCGAAATGAA
>NW_015375537.1:0-210 GCF_001272555.1 Dufourea novaeangliae | reverse complement strand
ATCCCTCCGTGGGATATCGAGAAACGATGTTTTTCAGCAGAGCTGCTCGACACCCACGCGAAACGGGGTCGAAGCGACCCACACGAGCAAGCTCTCGGCTTCCACTGGCGCGAAGGGAGGTGAAAAGGGGGAGGGCAACGGATCCCAAAGTTATTCATTGAGATCGCGAAGCTGCACGCCGAGTAGAATGTTTAGTTAGCGTACGGTTTT
>NW_015375536.1:0-210 GCF_001272555.1 Dufourea novaeangliae | reverse complement strand
AGCCGTCCAGCAGCCACCTGAGTCGGGGCCCGAGGACGCGCAGGGCCAGGCGCAGAGCCCTACTGGGAATGCAGTCCGGCCCCGGGGCCTTACGCTCGCTGACCCCCTATTCAGCGGACCACTCCACGGGGTCCGCTGGCTCGAGCTGCCGGCGACCCTCCTCCGGATCGTCCGGGAAGAGGGCGCCGACCACCCGCTCGAGCACGGGGG
>NW_015375535.1:0-210 GCF_001272555.1 Dufourea novaeangliae | reverse complement strand
TATGGGTGTTTTCAATTGTTTAGAAATAAAAACAAATATTATAATTCATGTAAATGATTCTTACGAGTATTTATTAATTTAAAATTCTATACGGTAAGGGGTTAAAGAAAAGTGATAAAGTAGGCATCCACTTTAGTGGAACAAATACAGTTTGCGGGTTAATGCCGGTGAAATTGCGATTAGTGGTTCCGGTGTACTTGTTAGATTCAA
>NW_015375534.1:0-210 GCF_001272555.1 Dufourea novaeangliae | reverse complement strand
ACCGGGCTGTCGAAATTAGCGACGGCGAGGACGTGGACTCCGACGGGTCCGCGATGTCCGCCTCGTCGGTGCGCTTGGGGGGGGGCGACTCCGGCGCATCGGGCGGCCGGAAGAGGGGGCGGCCCCTGTGGCCGTTGAGAAGGGCGGACTCGCGGAGGCCAAGCGTAAGCTGCTCAAGCTTACACATAAAGAGCAGGGCCTCCGCGAGGA
>NW_015375533.1:0-210 GCF_001272555.1 Dufourea novaeangliae | reverse complement strand
GTGGAGTATGATGTGCACTACTTTTAATGTTTTGTAATCCAGTATAACTCAGGTTTGAATTTCATTTAAAATATCCGAAAATGCTTTGTAATCCAATACAAATGTGCACGTGGGTAAATATAGAACACGGTAGTCCAAGTACACGTATAAAATTAAAATTTGATTACTATGGTAGGTGGGTAGAATTCTCGTTTGCATAGCAAACACTCC
>NW_015375532.1:0-210 GCF_001272555.1 Dufourea novaeangliae | reverse complement strand
ATAGTCTAAAGTTCAAGGACACCAGAGTACATAATTTGTAGAGTACAAAGTCCGTAATCTATGTAGTCCAGAATCCATAGCCTAAGTTCGAGGATTCCAGAGTCTATAATGTGTAGAGTACAAAGTCCACAGACTGTGAAGTCCAAAGTCCATAATCTATAGAGTTTATGGTCTATGGAATTCAGAGTCCATAGTCTAAAGTCTGAGGAC
>NW_015375531.1:0-210 GCF_001272555.1 Dufourea novaeangliae | reverse complement strand
AGACAAAATTACTAACTAACAATTTGATGAAAAGCAATACGTCATATCAGGGAGATAATAAACTAAAACTTTGTAGTCCCGTTCTTTTATACAAATAAGTATATTGGAGTAAGTAAATATTTATATTGGATGAACCTACTTCAATCGATTTCTTCTTTTTTCTTTTTATTCTTCAATAAAGGAACATCATTACTATGACGCGTTCACGCT
>NW_015375530.1:0-210 GCF_001272555.1 Dufourea novaeangliae | reverse complement strand
GCTGCAACTGTATTTCTTCATTGGTTTTTCCCTTCTTCCTACCCGGTCTTTCTCCGGTTCTAGGGACTTCACTTTGAGCACTATTCGATTGTACCTCTTCACACGATTCCCTGTTTTCTCTTTGCTGTTCTTCATTTTCCTCGATTTGATTAATCGTTTCTTCACATTGTCTTATGCTCCCATCTCTTACTGCAAGTATATCGTACTCGT
>NW_015375529.1:0-210 GCF_001272555.1 Dufourea novaeangliae | reverse complement strand
CTAAATGGAGAGACGAATCTAACTAGACTTCCATTACACTTTCGGTAATTTTCTAGGACGTCAATTAACGCTCTGTTATTCCATTCATTGTGATTTCTTCATTTTTACTATAATTTTCATCACTTCTGAATTTCTTAATGCAAGTTGAATGAATTCTACACTACTAGGGAAATATGCCAGAGGAATGGAGGATTAGATGCCTAAAGTATT
>NW_015375528.1:0-210 GCF_001272555.1 Dufourea novaeangliae | reverse complement strand
GTCCCGCGGAATACCTCCTCCAGGCGCCGCGCGAGGGCGTCCGCCCGGGCAGCCCCCTCCGGCGCCGGGACCTCCAGTATCGAGGCCCCGGTCTGGCCCTTGCGGTAGCGGAGGTCCACAATGCTGACGTCCGCCAGGCGGACGCCTGACTTCGCCCTCTGCAGGACCTCCGCATAAGAGGTCGAGCTGCCCGGGGCGACCGTGAGCGCC
>NW_015375527.1:0-210 GCF_001272555.1 Dufourea novaeangliae | reverse complement strand
CTTATTAAGGATTCTGTCAGGTTACAAGTAATGTGATTACTTAATTACAATTTATTGAACTTTCTAATGCACTCAGTATTAAACGATTGTTTATGCGATAAATGCTTAAAATACGCAGTCTAATGGTGAAAGTAAAAATATTGAAAATACATGAATAGGAATTGTATGAAAATTTGTACACTTATGTGTTAATTTTTATATGCATGCGGA
>NW_015375526.1:0-210 GCF_001272555.1 Dufourea novaeangliae | reverse complement strand
AAAACAAATGCCAGTCAACCAACAATCGTCTCCTTCCAATCTTTCTACACAATTTTCATCTGCATACCACCTCAATAATTGTTGCCAACACGTAGCAGTAAACGGTTTTCTCTGGGACAACTATCCTATTGAAATAATATACCAAAATTACAGTTACATCCTTTAGTCGCGTAAATAGAAACTACACAACGAGTAGTGAGTTACTCGTAC
>NW_015375525.1:0-210 GCF_001272555.1 Dufourea novaeangliae | reverse complement strand
TCTGTTTAAGAAAAGGTCGAAATTACGAATTAGTACCTAATAATAGCTTTTGCAGTGTAATTTCCTTAGATTTGTATGAAAAACTGACGAAGTGCGGGAAGTTTATACGAAGTATAATAATTTACACGCCTCTGTAATTTCGAACCGCGAGCTTCGTTTCTCGGTTTGTACAAGGACGATTATACTTCGACTTTGCTCGAAAGGCCAACA
>NW_015375524.1:0-210 GCF_001272555.1 Dufourea novaeangliae | reverse complement strand
TCATCCCGTTAAATACAAGTGCGGACATTGTAGAAAAACGGGACACAAGACCGTAGACTGTTGGAAGAAGAAGTCGACCAATCCAAAGGGAGATCCTGACGATGAAGCGTACCTTGCAACTACATTCATCGACGAGTCAGCACATCTTTCCAGCACCGCATTGGACAAAAATCATTGGTGTCTGGATAGCGGATGCACATCCCACCTATG
>NW_015375523.1:0-210 GCF_001272555.1 Dufourea novaeangliae | reverse complement strand
TTCTTCGTACCAATTTATTTTTCATGCGCATTTATTTGTGCTCGTTTATACACTCTCGTGCTTATTTCGCTAGGTGCGGACACAAGTTAACATGTCCTAAAAAGGAGATAAATATCATGATTTACCGTCGTGCACATATTTATGTGATATCGATAAATTTAGGGTGACGATTACAGTCGGCGTTAGTAGTTGTAGATCGTTTCGTGGATA
>NW_015375522.1:0-210 GCF_001272555.1 Dufourea novaeangliae | reverse complement strand
TGGCCATATGCGTCTGAAACAGATATCATTAGCTTCAGAATTCTAAGCTCTGTCACTGAGCTAAACCAAATTTAAAAATCAGTGATACACCTAGGGACCTCTTCCTCTCAATGTTGAGGACCGTTCGAACATTTATCGAGTATTTACTGTAGCCGGATCGTGATTGTTCAGTGTGGAACGTGATCGATTATGTTGATTTCGATGAATACA
>NW_015375521.1:0-210 GCF_001272555.1 Dufourea novaeangliae | reverse complement strand
TATATATTTATTTCTTTTTAGATAGATACATAAGCAAAAGACTATACAGCATTGTGTATATATTTTCGTTAGCGGCGAAACTTTTACTCAAAAGTGAGGAAGCGCAATTACAAAATAATTCAACAAAAAAAAGATAAGTTCATAGCAATCTTAATATTTTATCTTATCTTATTAAAATTACTATTTCAATTATGTATGTGTTTTTTCTTT
>NW_015375520.1:0-210 GCF_001272555.1 Dufourea novaeangliae | reverse complement strand
TTGATTTGACGCACGCTTTGTTTTTATTTATACATTTATTTCATTCTTTACACTGTTCGTTTTCCACATTACATAATTTCCTATTATCATCGTCCTTCCATCATTCATTCCTCTGTCCTTGTCTTATTGACCCTCGTGTTATCCCAGTTTTTTATTATTTTTATTCGCATCCGTTTGACATTTTAACCTCCGTTATCATTGTGCTCGTTA
>NW_015375519.1:0-210 GCF_001272555.1 Dufourea novaeangliae | reverse complement strand
TCAACGTGCGGAGGCGCGAATAGTCGCGGAAACCGATAGAGGAGCTTTGTTCGCGGCGGACCATGGTCACACGGCTGACCAGGGCCCGAAAGCCAAATTCCGCATAACAAACTGTGTTGGAATAAATTCACTATTGTAATAATCCGGAACGTAGGAGTTACCAACTCTTATTTATGTTATCCAGTTGGTAACACTTTGTTTCTATGGAAG
>NW_015375518.1:0-210 GCF_001272555.1 Dufourea novaeangliae | reverse complement strand
AAAAAAAAAAAAAATTTTTTTTTTATATATATGTATAATAAATAAAAATATAGAAAAAAAGAAAAAAAGAAGAAAATACCCCAGAACCCATAACACAAGATCACGATCCCAATAACAAGAAACATAAAAGGTAAGTAAGTATGTATGTGGAATAATAAAACACAATACACAAAAGAAACATATATATACAAAATTAATAGTATACATATA
>NW_015375517.1:0-210 GCF_001272555.1 Dufourea novaeangliae | reverse complement strand
CGCGGTTATGCGCGAGCCCGCGGGCGGCCGCCCGACCCCATGGCCCGGTGCGCCGAGCAGGCCATGCAGGCGCGCCAGAATGCGCGCCTCCATGGCCGAGACCAGCTTCCCAACCTGCCGCTCAACCACCCCCTCAACCATCGCCATCGTCACGGGGAGCTCCCCTTCTGGGGGCGCCCAGCGCGGCAACGGTGGCGATGGAAGCAGGGG
>NW_015375516.1:0-210 GCF_001272555.1 Dufourea novaeangliae | reverse complement strand
AACAAATTGGCAACTAAAGGTCTTTAAAGAGAAATCTCTCAGCTTTCCAAATCACTTCTGAAAATCAAACTATCATCTCCGAGGACTATCACATCAGTGGGAAAACATCCATACAATTCCAACGATGCCCATGTGACCAGAATAGCGTTGACAACTGACCCAACCAACTGTGTAAAATAGCTTCCACTAGCAATGCCACTAGATTCTCTG
>NW_015375515.1:0-210 GCF_001272555.1 Dufourea novaeangliae | reverse complement strand
CGTAGAGCGCCATCGCCCGCACCACACCCGTGTACAGGCGGCGGACTCCCTCCCCCGGACCCCTGAGATTGGGCAAAAGACGACCCAGCAGGGTCGTCACGCTCTCAATCCGGGGGCAAGGCGACCGAAGTGGCCCTCCCACCTCCGCCGGCCGTCCAGGTCGAGGCCGAGGTACTTCAACCTCTCCCCGGCCCGGACGGCCACGTCGCC
>NW_015375514.1:0-210 GCF_001272555.1 Dufourea novaeangliae | reverse complement strand
TAGTCGGAAAGGTTTAGTCCTTCTTTGCACTCGACGATGAGGCCTTGATTTCTTTCTGGGCAAATTTGGACGGCAGCAGCATACGTAGGGTTTGATATTTTCCTTGGTACAAATGTCGGAATTTCAGTCATCGACAGCTGGCTTCCCTTAATGGAGGCCATTTCAGTTTATAGGTGCACTCGCAAGAAGCGGCTTTTGGTATGGGCCTTG
>NW_015375513.1:0-209 GCF_001272555.1 Dufourea novaeangliae | reverse complement strand
ACAATGTTGAACATCTCCCACCAAAGATGTGATTGTTATAAACATTATAATATTAAACTTATTCTGAAATAAATCAAACAATTCCTACTGTTCTATAAATTTTTATGAATTCCTTGTTTAAAACGCTATCAAGGCACATTTTCATTAATAATATTTAGTTAACAATCGTCATAAACATTAAGACATAGTCATTGTTTAATAGTTTGCAA
>NW_015375512.1:0-210 GCF_001272555.1 Dufourea novaeangliae | reverse complement strand
TAATTTTTGAAATTAGATTAATCCTCGATGTCAATGATTGAGAACGTTTTTCAACGGTTGATTCTATTAGTTTCGATGTAAATGTGACCATTTCCGGGTGTCGTTCTGTTATAAAAGTACACTACTGACAAAAAAGTACCGCACTGCGTGCTCTAGTGAAAAATTGTTGAAATTCAATGTTCCATAACTTTGTTAATATTCATCAAAATT
>NW_015375511.1:0-210 GCF_001272555.1 Dufourea novaeangliae | reverse complement strand
GTGCGGTATCCGCGGGCGATCCTGACGGCCATGCGGCGCTGGACACTGCGCAGCAATTGCCGGTCGCGCCGGCAGGTCGCCAGGTAGGGCGCCCATACGGGGGACCCGTAGAGCGCCATCGCCCGCACCACACCCGTGTAAAGGCGACGGACCCCCTCCCCCGGACCCCCGAGGTTGGGCAGAAGACGACCCAATAGGGTCGTCACGCCC
>NW_015375510.1:0-210 GCF_001272555.1 Dufourea novaeangliae | reverse complement strand
TAAAATCTACGAACTGTCTTGGTAATCTTCCAAATACTAATTCATATGGACAATATTCATGAACTACCGATGGTGTTGTGTTGAAACAATAAGTAAAATATTGTATCCATATATCCCAATCGGTTTTGTCAACAGATATATATGAGCGAACATACTCGTTGAAAGTTCTGTGACTTCGTTCTATTGTTCCTAATGTCTGGTGATGGTGTG
>NW_015375509.1:0-210 GCF_001272555.1 Dufourea novaeangliae | reverse complement strand
ACAAGTTTCTTAATAAAAGAAGTAGAATTCTGCAAGTATGTGTTACAAATTACAAGTCAGCCGATTGACCTATTTCACGTTTTAAGGTTATGTGCACCCCGATAGAAGTAAATTACTGATTCATATAGCTAAAGTGTGCCTTCTTTCGTCAAAAAACTGAAATTGTGCGTGCTTACAAAAATGAAAGAGCACAGAAGTTTATTATTTATT
>NW_015375508.1:0-210 GCF_001272555.1 Dufourea novaeangliae | reverse complement strand
TGTTATAGCCTGGTAGGCAAAAATGCAAGGGAACGCCGAAACTGTAAAGGTCTGCTACACATCAGATTTTGCGATAGGCGGTATTTTGAGTCAAGGTCCGCTCGGGAAAGACAAACCGGTAGCGTATACATCGCGAGTATTAAATAACGCGGAATTAAATTATCCAACGATACAGAAAGAATTATTAGCAATAGTATACTGTGTACAACA
>NW_015375507.1:0-210 GCF_001272555.1 Dufourea novaeangliae | reverse complement strand
ATTCCTGACGATTTAATGCGTAAACCCAATACTGCAGAACACCAGAATTAGTACAATTATTTAGGCTACTATTAACGTTGACCCCTTATGGAGTGGCAACCCTAACAACAACAGGTTTGGACTGACAGTGTATTCGATCATGCATATCCCGTTTAGTTCACTTTAAACAACTGTTACACCGTTATACGGATAGCTTTCGTTTAGATACAG
>NW_015375506.1:0-210 GCF_001272555.1 Dufourea novaeangliae | reverse complement strand
CGGACTCTTAGAAGAAACTGTATTACTCACCGAAGATCTAGAACAGGGGCGCGTAATTGTAACCATTAACAACGAAGGAAAGGTCTTTAGCATCGTGGGAACAAGAAAGTTCTTCCACGAAATGGGAATTTCGGAACTGTCGCATTGACTTTCTGCTCTCAAAGAATCAATAAAAATCGAGAAAGAAACTTCAATTCGTATAGCTACACA
>NW_015375505.1:0-210 GCF_001272555.1 Dufourea novaeangliae | reverse complement strand
ACACACTATTTATTAGGGTTTAAAGTAATGGTATAAAAAAGTATAAGATAACTTTATAATGCTATATGAGAAGTGCTTGCATGTGCGCATGGTAAGGGAACCGAACTGAAGTTACACAAAGCATCAGCACTCGTAGGGGAGAATGGAGTAAACACAAACGCTGGGTAATACTGAACGCGATGGTTACGGTGTGTTAAAAAAGGAAAATTG
>NW_015375504.1:0-210 GCF_001272555.1 Dufourea novaeangliae | reverse complement strand
CGGACTCTTAGAAGAAACTGTATTACTCACCGAAGATCTAGAACAGGGGCGCGTAATTGTAACAATTAACAACGAAGGAAAGGTCTTTAGCATCGTGGGAACAAGAAAGTTCTTCCACGAAATCGGAATTTCGGAACTGTCGCATACACTTTCTGCTCTCAAAGAATCAATAAAAATCGAGAAAGAAACTTCAATTCGTATAGCTACACA
>NW_015375503.1:0-210 GCF_001272555.1 Dufourea novaeangliae | reverse complement strand
GCCCCCCCCCCCCCCCCGCCGGCGTCGTCGGGGTCGGCTGTGCGGGCCCCACGGCCCCGCCCCCGACCCCGTCTCGCTCTCCTGCTCTCTCGACGAGCGGGATCGCGCACCTCGCGGTCCCGCTCGTCGTCCTCCTTCTGCGAGATAACGGTCTCGCAGAAGGAGGACACCGCCCTCCACGACCTCTCGCTCCCCACCATGGCCGCAACC
>NW_015375502.1:0-210 GCF_001272555.1 Dufourea novaeangliae | reverse complement strand
GCTCATCATCGGTGTCGGGAGGGACGTGACCAGGGCCAGCCGAATGGTGGAGGTGGCGGTGGCAATCGTCGCCAAAAGGATCCAGGCCTTGGGCTGGGGGATCTCGCCGGCCAAGACGGAGGTAGTCCTGTATCACGGGCTGCCTCGGTCCCGGCGACCCCCCCAGGCCTGGATCCGAGTGGGCGACGCGGCTGTCCGGGTCGGGGACCG
>NW_015375501.1:0-210 GCF_001272555.1 Dufourea novaeangliae | reverse complement strand
ATGCCTGACGACAGAGATATGACACTATGAAATTTATTCGAATAGAGACACTCTACTCCTCCACTGACTGGGTAATATCGTAGTATACTTTAAAATAAGACCAACAGCTTCTATTAACCGAACGCAAATATTTTCGACGATTTATGACTTAAAAGAACGAACTAAAGTGTGTCTGACTACGTACTGTTCTTGTCACTGTGGCAGTCGATG
>NW_015375500.1:0-210 GCF_001272555.1 Dufourea novaeangliae | reverse complement strand
TAGTCTACAAATGCATAAAATCTGCAGTCTGCTAATCAACATAGGTTCTAAAATCAATTGTTTGGGTAACTACAGAAGTCTTTTTTCATGTTTTTTACAGGTGTTCGTTATGTTGTCCTTCCATTTCAGACGTAATCCATACAAATGTGTTTTTGCAAATTTACAATTAGTGTAGAAAAATCTACATACTTGTGTTTTAATCTTTTCTAT
>NW_015375499.1:0-210 GCF_001272555.1 Dufourea novaeangliae | reverse complement strand
CCTGCTCGGCGCACCGGGCCGTGGGGTCGGGCGGCCGCCCGCGGGCTCGCGCATGACCGCGGCACGCGGGTGCGGCTCTAGGGCGGTGCCGGCGTGGAGCCAGCGTCGACCTCCCCCTCCGCCGCCGCCCCCTCCCGTGGCGGGACAATCCGCCGCTGGCACCAGCGGGGTGGCCGACGGGATCGGGGGGATGGGGGGCGGTGGCAGGAG
>NW_015375498.1:0-209 GCF_001272555.1 Dufourea novaeangliae | reverse complement strand
CGTTGAATGGAAATAAACATTCAATCACGCTGTACGCTTCATCTATACATACTATAATTAGTCGTTTATGAGAATCTCTGCCGAGCGAAGTGTATCTCAACTTTCCGAAATGTGTTATTCAATAGCGGAGAAAGTAGATATGGATTTTGTTTATGGGGAATGTCGCGAAATTGTAAGAGATGCAGTCCGTTTGTATGCTGAACGGTTTC
>NW_015375497.1:0-210 GCF_001272555.1 Dufourea novaeangliae | reverse complement strand
ATCTAGGATTTACTCTACATGTTCTCTTTATAAATTTGAATTTTTTCATGTTTTGAATGTTTTTAGCAGGCTTGGTAAATTCATAATTGAATAACAAACCTGGAAGATAAAATCATTGAACCTAAACGCAGTACAATTTTCCAGATATCTTTTGCAAGTATTAAAACATTATTATCAAGTGTTATAAAGTGATGTGTATGTTTTCTTTCC
>NW_015375496.1:0-209 GCF_001272555.1 Dufourea novaeangliae | reverse complement strand
AGTAAATGGATCTTCGATAGGCGATTTCGAGGGGGGTGGGATGTCCTGGAGCGTCAGTTCTTTAACACCAGCCTTTATTTTTCTGAATTCGGGACTGTAGTTGTCTTCACTCGAGTTCTTGGCAAAATTTGTTGCTAAGAAATTTCCTATGTCTTTTGGATTTGTTTCTAAGTTATTATTAGTTGTTGTTATTGTTGTTATATCCGTTC
>NW_015375495.1:0-210 GCF_001272555.1 Dufourea novaeangliae | reverse complement strand
AACCGTGAAACCGCTTGTAACAGTTCTCCCTGTCCGTTATGTATTTACTATCTTTTTTAAGTATAATAAACGTTTATCACTACTAAACCAGTCCCACTATCGCTACTTGCCAACAGTTTCATAAAAACGGTGAGCTTTTGAAGTAACAGAAATCCATTTCGGCCAAAAAGTTTTATACAATAAACGCTTTTCAGAAAGAAAGCTTTTGAG
>NW_015375494.1:0-209 GCF_001272555.1 Dufourea novaeangliae | reverse complement strand
GCCGCAGCAACCGCCCCCGCCACCGCCTCCGCGGTGACCGACTCGTCGAGGCCCGTCAACCGCTCCTCGGCGGTTTTGACGGGCCTACTAACACGTACGTCGGTCCCGCGGAACACCTATTCTAGGCGCCGCGCAAGGGCGTCCGGCCGGGCAGCCCCCTCCGGCCCCGGGACCTCCAGTATCGAGGCCCCGGTCTGGCCCTTGCGGTA
>NW_015375493.1:0-209 GCF_001272555.1 Dufourea novaeangliae | reverse complement strand
GGTTATAGATTATCGCAAGCTGAATGAAAAATCCGTCAGCGATGCTTATCCCCTCCCAAACATTATTGATATATTAGATCAGATTGGTGCAGCTAAATATTTTAGGACGCTTGATCTTGCTTCCGGCTTTCATCAGATCCCAGTATATGAAAATTCAAAGTCAAAAACTGCTTTTTCCACACCTAATGGGCATTATGAATTTAATAAAA
>NW_015375492.1:0-209 GCF_001272555.1 Dufourea novaeangliae | reverse complement strand
GGTGGGGCTAGAAGCTGAACGAGGAAACGGAAACCTCTGGCTACAACGTCACTCGAGATCGTTCGTGGTCTTCGAACCGGAACTGTAATTGGCGCTTTCGCTCATTTCTGATTCGTTTCGGTCGTCTCGATGTCGTTAAAGGGCGCAAAAGATGCTTGGTGATATCGTTGATTCGATTGTTTTGAAACTTATTTCGATTAGAAATATAA
>NW_015375491.1:0-209 GCF_001272555.1 Dufourea novaeangliae | reverse complement strand
TAAATGTTTGTTATTTCATTTGATTGACAGTTGTAACGTGACTAGGATAGTGCGTAACATTTTAGGCATGGTTAATTTTGTTAACAAGTGTGATGGTACGTGTAGTGATAACGCTGACAAAAAATCATCCATATGTTTATTACATACGAAAAACTGTTATGTGCTACTTTGTATGCAGCAGTATTTGTATGTTAATTTGTATGTTAACT
>NW_015375490.1:0-209 GCF_001272555.1 Dufourea novaeangliae | reverse complement strand
CCGCTGATGCAGTTGGGGTGGGGTACCCAACTGCATCCAAAGCGGCCCGGGGTGGAGCCGGTGGCAGGGTGCAGTCCTCTGGCACCGGCGGAGTGGAGAAGTGGGGTTGCCTGGGTATAGGTCACCCTTGGTGAAGGTCACCTTGGTCGAGGTGAATCCTCGAGGAGCACAGGTGCGGTGGTGGCGGTGTGTTCGTTAGAGATCCCGCC
>NW_015375489.1:0-209 GCF_001272555.1 Dufourea novaeangliae | reverse complement strand
GGATTTCGAAACATCCCGTATAAGATGCTCAATAACTGATGCTACATCTCAAAAGGTGATGACAGTAAGTAAAAAAAGGCAAGTTAAAAATAATACACTAAAAAATTGTGTTTTGATATTGGCTCAGTGCATCTACATTGGACTATAGTCTCAGTGGATGAATTTTATCAATGTATTTTGCTAGATACGACGAATTTATTTTATTTAGA
>NW_015375488.1:0-209 GCF_001272555.1 Dufourea novaeangliae | reverse complement strand
TCAATTTCAGTTTTCGTAAATTATTTTATACAGATGTGAGTCTCTAATAAACATCCGTAGTGTTATGAGACAAAACTATGGACAATAGAAACGAATTTCGTGAGAACGTGTTTCCACAAAGTTCGCGGAAAATGCAGACACATTCAAAGGGGCACCTTTCGTCAGATTTACTTTCTCGATCGGAGAAATTACCAACGCGTTCTTCGATC
>NW_015375487.1:0-209 GCF_001272555.1 Dufourea novaeangliae | reverse complement strand
GCCCGTTAGAGCATTGATGGCTGATGGACTCCAACCAGTCCCAGTGTTACAGAGGGTCCATTCAAAACAGGTGTTACGACCGATAAGGAAGTCGTTCGTTACGCGTAGATATAAGTTCACGATGCGAAGTGAAATTTCTTCCTGTCACGCTTTAGTTCCGAGGGAAGATCAAGAAGAACAAACCGGGTACATTTGTTGGACGTGCCTGT
>NW_015375486.1:0-209 GCF_001272555.1 Dufourea novaeangliae | reverse complement strand
GTGCGTGCTGCGCGGAGTCGAGATCCGCGCCGCACTGGTGGCAGCCGGGCGTAGCCTCCGCCCAACTAGTTATAACCTACTCCAACCAATCATAAATCACTTTCCGGTTAGCTAAAAAATCCACTAATTTATCGTAGTTGTTAGAACTATCTAAAAATTCGTACATTTTCATTTTAGCTTAATTTAATAAAACGAACCTACATATATTT
>NW_015375485.1:0-209 GCF_001272555.1 Dufourea novaeangliae | reverse complement strand
GGAGAGTTATTACCAGACTGTGCGATCTGTGCATTCATTCCTTCGTTCACGGTGTAACATACAACTAATATACATACATGTGATTTGATTTATTTCAAACTTTATCCACCCCTTAATCGGCGGAATATCGTTTCTTTTGATTCTGATTCTTAGAAAATATCCTATAAAACTACGAAACTACTTTCAACAATCACTGGACAAAAAGCGTG
>NW_015375484.1:0-209 GCF_001272555.1 Dufourea novaeangliae | reverse complement strand
GCGTGGAAAGTCGTCAGGCTGGGTAGTGGAATGGGTTCGTCATTGCTCAGACCATAACGGAAAGTTCAGTATACGCGACAGATGGAACCTAATGGGAAGCAGTTTCCTTAGTCTCACATCAAAGTATGTTAGAATGAACAGTTTTCATGTTAAACTTGACTGGGATGATTGTCAGACCACGTGTAATGCGTAACACTACGTGGAAAGTT
>NW_015375483.1:0-209 GCF_001272555.1 Dufourea novaeangliae | reverse complement strand
ATCACGATTATTTGCAACGGTTGACACTGTATCTCGTTATGCGTAACCCGTTTAGTTCACTTTAGACTACTCTTCCAACGTTATGCTGACAGCTTCCGTCTTAACAAAGTACTCAATTTGTAGCTAAAAGAACGTAGATTAATCTTCTGTCATTGAAAATAACAATAAACCACCAGAACATTGTTAAAATCGCATTTAATCGCTGAGTA
>NW_015375482.1:0-209 GCF_001272555.1 Dufourea novaeangliae | reverse complement strand
GTCGCGGCGGGCGCCCCAGGCCTGGATTCGGGTCGGGGATACGGCCGTCCGGGTCGGGGAGAGTTTGAAGTACCTCGGCCTTGACCTGGACGGGCGTTGGAGATGGGAGGGCCACTTCGGCCGCCTCGTTCCCCGGATCGAGGGCTTGACGACCCTATTGGGTCGTCTTCTGCCCAACCTCGGGGGTCCGGGGGAGGGGGTCCGCCGCC
>NW_015375481.1:0-209 GCF_001272555.1 Dufourea novaeangliae | reverse complement strand
GTCTTTGGTTAACAACCCGTGGGGTGTGTAGGAAAAATAGTTGCAGAGTTGAGAATTAATCGGTCGTTCGTGGGATGCATGAATCAGATTAGAGACTTCGTAACCGTTTCTGTGGCTATAACAAATAGAATTGGTGTACTATGAAGTTTGTATCTGCTTTATTGTGTTGCATTCCAATATACAGAGCTAGTAAAAATTGTAACTTTTTA
>NW_015375480.1:0-209 GCF_001272555.1 Dufourea novaeangliae | reverse complement strand
ATCTGTCTGGACTTGCGAGTGTGTTCCTTGGTGTCGTGCGTCGTATTCAACTATGACCGCCCGAGTGAATACCGCTCCTGCGATTCAGTTCAGTTTCAGAAATTGTACACCGTGCAAAAGAGAAAGAGAAAAAAGGCGTTTTCGCTTGAACTTTTTCCGCGCTCCCGACGTTGCTTGAAATGAAAAAAAAAAAGAAACATTGCGAAAGA
>NW_015375479.1:0-209 GCF_001272555.1 Dufourea novaeangliae | reverse complement strand
TTAGAATTGACGGGCAAGAACCAGTACAATGAATAATTACAATTAATAATGACAATAAAAGAAACACTCCTTATAATTGTAAAAATAAGTGAAACTGAGATCTTCTATACCAAAAAGTACTATGTAAACTGAGGGAAAAATATGCCTAAGCGAAGAATGTTATTATGTTCATAAATGTGATACGACTCGCCCGTAATGTCTGTAGATCA
>NW_015375478.1:0-209 GCF_001272555.1 Dufourea novaeangliae | reverse complement strand
AATATATATAACTGTAGAAAGCAGCGCGGAATTAGAGGGCAAAATGAATATGGCATTTACTAGATGGGAAAAGTGGATGAATACAAATAAGTTAAAAATGAATACAGGAAAAACGAAATATATGATTATCAGAAGTATAAGAAAATAACTGCGAGATAATATTACATTGAAATGTTTGGATGGAACTGAGATTGAACGTGTGGGAATAA
>NW_015375477.1:0-209 GCF_001272555.1 Dufourea novaeangliae | reverse complement strand
AAATATACAGAAAAATTGAAGTGTATCACTTCATGAACATGCTCTGTTAGTTAAAGTGTAACAAACATACGAATGTTTGTAACAATAAATTTCAGTTAGATTGTATATATCTCAAAGAGTTATCCCAGATAGATTAACCATTTTATTACTAAAGATGCAGTCACCCTTACTAACTAACGATGTTTAGTCACCTGTCGAAAGTTCGACGA
>NW_015375476.1:0-209 GCF_001272555.1 Dufourea novaeangliae | reverse complement strand
AGTGGCTGGTGGGTGGTGGGTGGTGGGTTGTGGATGTTCGTGGATGTTCGTGGTGTGTGGTGGATGATGGTTGGTGGGTGGTGGTGGTTGTGGTGGTGGTTGATGTGTGGTGGTTGGTGGTGGGCGGTGGGTGGTGGGTGGTGGATGGTGGGTAATGGGTGGCGGTTGTGGTGGTGGATGGTGTGTGCTTGTGGGTGATGTGTGGTGGT
>NW_015375475.1:0-209 GCF_001272555.1 Dufourea novaeangliae | reverse complement strand
GCATCAAGGGGCACATCGGAGATTTCAAGGTCACCTTGATTTTTTTTAACGGAATGATCTATTATTGGTACCATAGATCGGTAGAGTATCAAATTCTGAGTTAAAATGTGTTGATATTTACAAAATAAGTTTTAATACGTATTTATTATCTGGAAGCTATAGGTGCGCGAACCGATGCCCCTCAATTATGAGACCTAACAGTACTAATT
>NW_015375474.1:0-209 GCF_001272555.1 Dufourea novaeangliae | reverse complement strand
GCCGCCTCCGAGCCGCCCCCGCAAGCCACGGCCATGCGCGAACCCGCGGATGGTCGCCCGGCCCCGCGGCCCGGCACGTTAGGCAGGCCATCGAGGCGCGCCAGGATTCGCGCCTCCATGGCCGCGAACAATCTTGCGACGTGCCGCTCGACGGCCCCCTCCACGTCCGCCATCGACACGGGGCGTTCCCCTACTGGGTCCGCCCCGCG
>NW_015375473.1:0-209 GCF_001272555.1 Dufourea novaeangliae | reverse complement strand
CGTACCCATTTGAGCATGCGGGCCGAATGAGCAAGGAATATGTGGCGGACACACGCCGAAGTAGTGTTGTATAAAGCTCGAGTCTTTGAAGCTACAAAGCTCAGCCTTAAAGACTCAGTCTTTAAGGCTAAAATCATATGAAGCTTGAGGCTAACACGTTCATTGCCGAGCGTGTTTCTGCTGGTTTTGTCTTCAGCGCCAACGAGTGA
>NW_015375472.1:0-209 GCF_001272555.1 Dufourea novaeangliae | reverse complement strand
TAATAAAATTTCGTGGATATGTAAAACAATATCTGACCTATATTTCTGCGTTTAATAGTAAAATTACGAAATTCGAGAAAATGTTGGATTTCAGATTTTTTGTGATATAAGTGAAGATACGTAATTCAAATTTGTGATTTTTGTTTTGTTGTTGGAGCACACGAAGTGTTTCCACGCGAATTTTAATAAAATTTCGTGGATATGTAAAA
>NW_015375471.1:0-209 GCF_001272555.1 Dufourea novaeangliae | reverse complement strand
TGTTGGGTTTTTAAATGATGCCACTCACGCATACACTTGCACTTATTTTATAAGGTAGTTTATTTATAACTAAGACTTATACAAAACTTAAATATATGCAATGCAGCGTGGCTGGGACCGTCCCTTGTGCGACCCGAACCTCCAACTCTTTTTCTATATAGGCAGTCCCCGAAGAGAACGCGCAGTAGCAGTGGCGCCGCTTTCGGTAA
>NW_015375470.1:0-209 GCF_001272555.1 Dufourea novaeangliae | reverse complement strand
CAGACAGAACAAAAGATTGTATGGTAAATACAAGTCAAATTGTAGGCCAATCATTTATGCAAAAGTCAAAATAAATCGGAAACATACTTACTTTCTTCTGGCAAACAGTCTGACGCTGTTGATAACACTTTTTTTAATTAAAATACGAAATATTAGGTGGCAGTAAAAAATGGTTATGCACGTTAAAATATAGCCTTGTTCGAGATACA
>NW_015375469.1:0-209 GCF_001272555.1 Dufourea novaeangliae | reverse complement strand
AACAAGGTGTACTGACCAAGTCTTTTCTGTACGTTTCAACATCTTCAGACGCAAATCGTGTCAAACAAAACAATACTGGTGACGATGACAATCAGCTGATGTCTAAGCCATAACGAGCCTAAACAGATTCGCTACGTTATCTATATATATTCGCACATGTGGATCGTTCGGCAATTGTTCTGGTGTTGCTCCTTGCCTGATCCGACAGC
>NW_015375468.1:0-209 GCF_001272555.1 Dufourea novaeangliae | reverse complement strand
GTCGTCGTCGCGGCCGCGAAACACGTAACCTTCTACGTATAGGTACCGTACGCCGGGAGAGAAACACGCAAGCAACGGCGCGCGGCCAATCGCCACGCTACCCGGGGCCTTATGCATTACGTGCTTCTGCCGCGGTATCGGCGTGGCTCACGTGTGCGCGAGCGCCCGGAATGTATCATTTTGATAATCTCGGCCCCGAAGAGACGCGG
>NW_015375467.1:0-209 GCF_001272555.1 Dufourea novaeangliae | reverse complement strand
GGGGGTCAGGTATTGGCAGCATTTGCCCAGGATGGGCGGAGGGGTTTTAGTGGGTATGCCGGTTGTGGTAAGTCCCACATACCCTGGGTACCCGTGACTCAGGGATGCGTGATGCATTTCCCCTCCTCCCAAAAAAAAAAAAGGTGTATGAGACAATGGGAAGATAGCTATGGAATTACTATCAAACTAAGGATAATTATATCCTTTGA
>NW_015375466.1:0-209 GCF_001272555.1 Dufourea novaeangliae | reverse complement strand
TGGCTTGTGAGCGACATTTGGACACCTCTGTTATAAATTATATTTTTATGATAGTTACTTGTTACATATTTAGAAAATTTGATTTTACCCATTAGTGTGTTAATTATTATTTTTCACAGTTGTACTGTCACTTGTAGACAAATAATAAAATGAATGGAAGTTGAATGTATTTACTAATGTAATTAGTAATACTATTTTTTACTACTTAT
>NW_015375465.1:0-208 GCF_001272555.1 Dufourea novaeangliae | reverse complement strand
CCGCCACCCAGTGGTGGGGATAACACCTGGACAATAATCGTGTAGAACAAGCCAGACGATAATCGAGATTAGTCTGTACACGAAAAGAGTCTATGAATACATTAAAAATCCTTAGTGTAAAATTAAGTACGTATTTCCTTAGAATCTTTTTCTCACAGTAGTTATAACAGTACACTACGTTGTTCTTAATGGGTACTCGAGAGGATCA
>NW_015375464.1:0-209 GCF_001272555.1 Dufourea novaeangliae | reverse complement strand
GGTGGTGGTGGTGGTGGTGGTGGCGGTGGTGGGTAGTGGGTGTTGGCTGGTGGGTGGTGGGTGGTGGTGGTGGTGGTGATGTTGGTGATGATGGTGGTGGTGGTGATGGTGGTGGTGGTGGTGGAGGTGGTGGTGGAGGTGGTGGTGGCGGTGTCGGTGGTTGTGGTGGTGGCGGAGGTCGTGGTGGTGGTGCTGGGTGGTGGGTGGTG
>NW_015375463.1:0-209 GCF_001272555.1 Dufourea novaeangliae | reverse complement strand
CGAATACCTTATTGTTTCATTATGTCAAAAGAGTCTTTTGAAAAGAGGTAGTTAAGAATTTCACGTTATAATACGTTATGAGGTAGGCGCGGTGATTACGTTTGGCCGATCGTACCAGTTGCAATCCATATTACTTTAAATGACATCACTGAGACGGGTACGAGACCTATCGATAATCTTTTTAGACCTCATTTCAAGTAATAAAGGGT
>NW_015375462.1:0-209 GCF_001272555.1 Dufourea novaeangliae | reverse complement strand
CCGCTTCGCCGCGGCGAGGGGGCATTTTAACCACACCCCGCCGAGGCCGGCCCGGTAGCGCCGTACGACGCCGGTCCGCACCTCGGCGACGGTGCAGCCCCCGGCTGCAGCGATCGCCGCCAGCAACTATCCTGCCTAGGGCCCAGCATAATGGTGGTACATTGTCCTCATGTACGATGACCAGTGCACCCTCCTTGACCTCAGTTGGC
>NW_015375461.1:0-209 GCF_001272555.1 Dufourea novaeangliae | reverse complement strand
ATAAAGTTAAAATTAACAATTGTTTTTCACTATTGATATATTAATATTTAATGTAACTTCAATTTTTTTGAAAACAGATATGACGTAGCAATAAAATTGGTGGTACTTGAAAATACACTAGTCGAAATTTCTATAAAGTCATCTTCATTTTCATAGATATTTTCAAAACACCGCCAATTTTATTGCTACATCCCATCTATTTTTGCATT
>NW_015375460.1:0-209 GCF_001272555.1 Dufourea novaeangliae | reverse complement strand
CATGTACGACATGTCATTGATTCATACTACCCGTTGATACACTCTACTTGCCTGACCAAATACAGATCCCATACTTCTTGCCTGACCGTACATCGAGGCATACTACTTGCCTGACCATACACGGAGGCATACTACTTGCCTGACCATACACGGAGGCATACTACTTGCCTGACCATACATTGAGGCATACTACTTGCCTGACTTATTAT
>NW_015375459.1:0-209 GCF_001272555.1 Dufourea novaeangliae | reverse complement strand
TATTCATCGAGGAATCACTGGAATTTAATTCTACCGTGAGGAAACGTAATATTACGTACACTTTGTCGAAAAAGTCTTTGCACACGCTCTAAAACAGAACAACTTTTTTAACGGTGGACCAAGTAACTCGAGTTTTTTTTTGTGATGTTAGAAGGATTAGTTTACTAAATGATGTGTGTGAAAAGTTTTGAAATAGTTGCAATTGGTCC
>NW_015375458.1:0-209 GCF_001272555.1 Dufourea novaeangliae | reverse complement strand
ATATCTACTGCAGTTTTTAAGATATGTATACAGAAAAATAGGAAAAGACTCAAGATTTTTTTGCATAATGAAAGTTTCTGAAGTAATTTATAAAGACAGGAGCAATCGTAGAAATTAATTTCCCTCGTAAGTATCTTATTCTGTTTAGAATAAAATAGAGACCTCGTTGGATCCGATGAAAGTTTAATTCTGTGTTGTATTTCACAGAG
>NW_015375457.1:0-209 GCF_001272555.1 Dufourea novaeangliae | reverse complement strand
GATCTCGAGCACGTGTACACCACGGGGAAAGGAAGAAGGAACGCATCGAGCGGAAAAAAAAGAGAAACGAGTTCACAGGGGTCGAAGTAAATGGCGAAGGCGAGCGAAAGAGGAGGTAAAGGAAGCTCAGCGACAGGATACCGAAACTCGTGTACGTAAGTGCAGCAGTTACAGATTAAGCGCAACTAAACATCCCTTAAACAGCTCGC
>NW_015375456.1:0-209 GCF_001272555.1 Dufourea novaeangliae | reverse complement strand
TGTTTGCATAAAATTATTGCAACAGATCTGAATATACACATCCTTTTTTTACCCACTGTAGGTTAATGTAATAACACGTTAAAACATTTGCTTGCGAAAGAATATGTACAAACTACTAGAAACTCCGTCGAGGTCCGTCGAGGTCGCTCGACACTTACGTGTGCAGAAACGGATCGGCGGAGTCGCCACGGATATTGCAGACGGTGTTG
>NW_015375455.1:0-209 GCF_001272555.1 Dufourea novaeangliae | reverse complement strand
GGTCCATTTTACTCGCTGCTGCAACTGGTTGATGTAATCCGACTGCCATATCCGCCAAAAGCGCTCGGTAAGGTGACGGACACGTTGCCACCGAGATAACCGATTCTCGTTGAGGTTGATGACGGACGGCTCCGGATTGATCGTGATTGAGGATCCGATTAGAAAATGACCGGGCGTTAAGGTTTCGACATCGTCGATCGAATCCTTAA
>NW_015375454.1:0-209 GCF_001272555.1 Dufourea novaeangliae | reverse complement strand
GAACGTGTGGACTAGCTCCCGAAAATCATTCGAAAAAATGGAAAATCGGCCTGGAAAAACGACTTCGGTATCGTCTGGAATAATACCCTGGTGAATGTAATTCGAAATGTTCGTAAAGTCCCTGAGATCGATAAAAGAAAGGACGATACAGCGAAGGCAGTAAGCAGACGTATAAGGCAGAGCCAGGCGATTGTGTGCGAGCATGTTTA
>NW_015375453.1:0-209 GCF_001272555.1 Dufourea novaeangliae | reverse complement strand
TAACAAAGTCATCTTTAAATGCACACACATCCGACAGATTTTCAAAGGCGATTTTCTCGAAAAACGAAATCCCAAATGAAAAAATAGTATTGTATATTTTTAACTTATTTTTTCACGTACAATCACCCAATATCCGATTGAACTACCACTTAAATGACACCCTGTATATGAAAAACTCATCACCACTACATAGTTCCTTTTTTTGAAAA
>NW_015375452.1:0-209 GCF_001272555.1 Dufourea novaeangliae | reverse complement strand
TTTCTAATACGTTTATTTTTCAGCGAACGATCAGAAGAATTTGCGATCATTGTTGCTTCGGTGATTTTCAAAGATATTGAACACGCAAAGTTATTCGACAATTTCTTATAATGCAGTTATGATTAAACAGTAGTTTCATTTATTCTTCTTTATTGAAAACAATGTAATCAATAGTGTGAATAAAATTGTACCATACAAAATGATTAATA
>NW_015375451.1:0-208 GCF_001272555.1 Dufourea novaeangliae | reverse complement strand
GTATCTCGCGTCGGTAATCGGACACGCGTTTTCTTTATGCTTTGTTCGTCACGTTTTGGACGAGTCATTGGCAATCATCCAGTATCATCCGTAGCTATATCAATGCGTCTCGATATACAGAGATATTTCTTAGGTAACTCGAAAACGATCCCTTCGATACAGTAAATCCTCGATGAGTGTTCGAAGGCACCTCGGCACTGACAAGGTC
>NW_015375450.1:0-208 GCF_001272555.1 Dufourea novaeangliae | reverse complement strand
ACCCCGCAACAGGCAGGCGAGCCCGAGGGCCCGTCGCCAATCGTGCGGGGTCGCCGCGTCACGCGGGTCACCCAGCGACCGGCCGAGAGGAGGGAGGGCTCAGAGGGCACCAAGCCGCCCCGCGGCCGGGGCGGCGGCCAGCCGCCGACCCCCGGCGCGCCTCGCCCTCCTCCTCCCGATGCGAGCGGGGTCGGTCACCTCCCGACCC
>NW_015375449.1:0-209 GCF_001272555.1 Dufourea novaeangliae | reverse complement strand
CCGAACCGCCGACTACCGCCGCGTTCACACCGCCGCAACTGTACCGCCGCGTACACACCGACGTCGACCACCCTAGAGATAAGCCTAGCTAATAAGGACTCCGAACATTGTAACCCCCCCGCAGACAATAAACCTGCTGGTTGCCTAGACTGCACTCGTCTCATTTGTTCGACCCCTGGCAGCCGACTGAGCTGGCCTCCTTCCTCCGT
>NW_015375448.1:0-209 GCF_001272555.1 Dufourea novaeangliae | reverse complement strand
CTTTGTCAGGCTTATCTTATTGAAAGATTCTTCTCTAATGAAGTCTGGGACTAAATTTCATCAAGTTTGACAGTATGAAACTGCTGAGGACTATTGAGATCATTGACCGTGTCTCGAGTTATTTATACTGTCAATACTCCATATTTATGTAAAACTTGAACGATTTTTAATCATCTTTCCCATTATCTTGGATAGAAAAGGTTTAAAAA
>NW_015375447.1:0-208 GCF_001272555.1 Dufourea novaeangliae | reverse complement strand
CGCCGCATGGCCGTCAGGATCGCCCGCGGATACCGCACCCTGTCTCACGAGGCGGCGGTCGTCATGGCGCGGGAAGTGCCGTTTGAACTCCAGGCGGTGGTCGTCGCCGAGGTCTATCGGCGTCGACAGGCACACCGCCGGGAGAGCATCGACCCGCCGCCGGAGGCGGTCGGGGAGTGGAGGCGGGCCTATGGCCGGCTCGCCAGGG
>NW_015375446.1:0-209 GCF_001272555.1 Dufourea novaeangliae | reverse complement strand
TTCAATGTTAATAGGAAACATATGAAAGTCTGTTAGATGGAAAGGTGCTCGCATTGTTGTTTCTAAGGCATGCAGGTTATTAAATTACTGAGTTTCTTCACATAATTATTCTAAGGTCTGGGTTAGGTCAAACCGAATCAAAACCGAATCAAACCGAAAAAGATTTTTTTTTTAAATTCCATTTATTTCATCCAGGTTTTATATTTTCA
>NW_015375445.1:0-208 GCF_001272555.1 Dufourea novaeangliae | reverse complement strand
CAGATTTACTGAAATATGTACTGACATAATCGTTCATAGTCGTCGATTATGATATATCTATTATAAATACTTGTTTCTTACCATCCGATCAAATATCTAATAAAAACAATTAGACTGCAGATTTTATGCTATTTACAGTGTATCCGAGTTGCATTTCAGAGATCCGAGAGTTTGAAATCCAGCATAATAAGTTGAATAAATTTTGCTA
>NW_015375444.1:0-208 GCF_001272555.1 Dufourea novaeangliae | reverse complement strand
CGAATAATGAAAACCATGAGAGTCAACCTGTTGATTAACACCGACACGGTAATAGATTACCTTTATGGAACTAGCTGATCATTTTGAAAATAACAAAAAATTGTAGAATTCAATAGTCTCACAAAAAAATTCAGATATTTCTAAAAGAAAGTTTATAGAATTCAGGTGATACTACCACAAGCACTTTTGGGATAGTTTTCAAGGAACA
>NW_015375443.1:0-208 GCF_001272555.1 Dufourea novaeangliae | reverse complement strand
GCGTCGAAATGTTGAACGAGGAGAAATCTTACAATCTGATTCCGGTTACGGTTAATATCGATCTGTGTCCGCCGGTAATCAACGGATTCGAGTCGTATTAAGCTTCCTTGGCAGAGAGATTGACCACCGGTCAGGGACATTATCTTATTAACTACACGAACAATCGAAAGACGGTCGAATCTTGTCAAGTACCGAAGTTAGGAGGTTG
>NW_015375442.1:0-208 GCF_001272555.1 Dufourea novaeangliae | reverse complement strand
GATTCTCCAAAAGGCAGTTACCCAGCACTATCGCTCAGGTACTTTGTTTTAACACATTGACTGCCACAGTGGAAAAAGCCGTACGCAGTCAGACATATTTTAGTACGTTTTTTAAGTCATAACTCGTCGAAAATATATATGCTTAGTTAATAGAGGCTGTAGGTCTTATTTTAAATTATACTGCGATATTAATTTTACGCACAAAGTT
>NW_015375441.1:0-208 GCF_001272555.1 Dufourea novaeangliae | reverse complement strand
CGACGAAAGACGGTTGACTGCAAGAGAGATCTAATAGGTACATCACGAAAATATTGAACAATAATTGTACAATGGGTTATGCCTTGGAATTTTTTTCTAGTCACTTGACAACGGGGCGTCTTTTTTTTTTTTAAATTAATCCTTGGGCCACGTGAAGTATCAGTATATAGAAATGGATTTTGTTATTTCTACCAGAATATGAATCTTT
>NW_015375440.1:0-208 GCF_001272555.1 Dufourea novaeangliae | reverse complement strand
ATACTTCATTTATTTATTTTTTTTGTTTTCTCGTATCCTATGAAATGACTGACTGCCACTGGTATTTGTTCTTTTTTTTATAAATTCCAGACTGCCCAGCAGCCAGACGCACAACAGTTATCACAACTTAAAACTGTTAATACTAATACATTACTCTGTTGTAAATATATTAATATTTAATCATAAATATTATACATATTTATATATT
>NW_015375439.1:0-207 GCF_001272555.1 Dufourea novaeangliae | reverse complement strand
TAACAATGTTCTTGTAATTACTGGTTCCCAGCCGTTAGAGAGTATTATTTTCTACGTTCTTTACACTTCGAATTTAATGCGTGACGAAGAGAAATGATATGCCCGTTCAGAGGTGTAAATACGATCTAACTCTGTTGCAATTAAGGTTGCCACTCCATAAGGGGCTGCGGTAATACAGGCATAAATAATTTTACTAATTCTGAGGTT
>NW_015375438.1:0-208 GCF_001272555.1 Dufourea novaeangliae | reverse complement strand
ACCTTTTGGAGTGAATCCAAGGTATCAAAATCAACTCCGAAGTCTATTCTCTGGCTGCTTCTCCAATAGTCGTTCATTCCTTTCGCCGTCTCGTATTAAACGTACACAGTAGAGACCTTGTAATACCCCTTTCAAGTTGTTTCCACAGCTGGTGCACCTGCAGAATTATTAAAAAATAACACCGTGTCCACGATTTCTCACGTGAGCG
>NW_015375437.1:0-208 GCF_001272555.1 Dufourea novaeangliae | reverse complement strand
AATGTAACAAATCATGTCACTTTGACTCAGAAATCTACCCGTCGCGAAATGCCTTCTTGTACACGGTCTGTAATATCACATTTGTCCAGAACGTTACGTTCTAATTCAATCTATGTGTATGAAAGTGCACTATTTAATTTTTATCACTGTCTTTGAGAAACGTGAGTGTACGTATTTCTGATATATTTCAATACGCATAGTTAATCTG
>NW_015375436.1:0-208 GCF_001272555.1 Dufourea novaeangliae | reverse complement strand
AACAGAGAAAAGAATTAGTATTCTTTTATTTTTCAGCTATTATTTCTATAATATATGCTTTAATTTCAAAAAGTATAATTATAATACAGTAAATCGTCGATGACTGTTAGAAAGCTCTTCGACATTGACAAAGAGAGGTTCTCATCCAGGTGTGACACTGACTTTTTCATGAGGTTTAGCATAGTGATAGAATATGAAATTTTGAAGC
>NW_015375435.1:0-208 GCF_001272555.1 Dufourea novaeangliae | reverse complement strand
CGCGAGCTCCTCTCGCGTGACCCCCAGCTCGGCGGACCAGTTGGTCGGGGCCGCCGGCTCGAGCGGCCGCGAGCCCTTGTCCGGATGAACCGGGAAGAGGGTCTCGAGGACACGCTCGAGAGCATGAGGGTCAAGACGCTCCGTGACCGGGGGCCCTGCCGGCCGCATACGTCCAAGGACGATGCGGTACGGGCGTCCCCACGGGTCA
>NW_015375434.1:0-208 GCF_001272555.1 Dufourea novaeangliae | reverse complement strand
AGGGAAGCTGAGGTTCTGGATACTGGCGGTTGAACTAATTCTGTTCTTCTTGGAAGTATTAGGATTCGTGGTGTTCTCTTATGGACAAACAGATACGTTATGATTTTTAAAACTCACCCAATCTACTCAAACGTGATAGGGTATGTCATATCCAGCCTGCGGATCTTAATGTAAATATCAATATTTAAAGATTTATATACGGAAACTA
>NW_015375433.1:0-208 GCF_001272555.1 Dufourea novaeangliae | reverse complement strand
GTTCGCGAGAGACAAACTCCACCCCCTGGTTCGCGAGTCTCTAAAAGACCCCGGGCAGAAGAACATTAATTCTTCTTTCTTTGGTCGCACGATCGAAATATCGACGATAGAGTAATTCGCGGAGCAAGAGAAACTTCGATGTCGCATCGATTAAACACTCCCTACCCATTGTCTCGATGATAAAATAGAGCTCGAAGATTGTAGTCCC
>NW_015375432.1:0-208 GCF_001272555.1 Dufourea novaeangliae | reverse complement strand
GTATGAATTATTATTTATGCCTTAATAATAATACAATATTAATGAACTTTTGAAAAAATGTTACATAATTACAGCAAATATGAACGAGCGATCACATATTGAGATTAGAATAGTATATACATATAGCGAAAACGAGCCACGACCGTCATAAATTACTTCAAGCACTTGAAAAGCAAACGTTGACGAAAAGAAAGGGGCTTTTCCGGAC
>NW_015375431.1:0-208 GCF_001272555.1 Dufourea novaeangliae | reverse complement strand
CGGGGCGGTCAGGGACGCGGTACGGCTCCGCGGCGACGGCAAGGCCAACCCCCCACTCAGCCAAGCTATGGACAAACAAGTCATGTGCCCGGGCCGAGTGGTGGAGGTTGGCCTGAAGGACCCGAGTGGGGGGGAAGACTAGTCTGTCTCCATAGCCTCCCCCCGGCCGGATCCTCCCTCCTCCACCACCGACGCCAGCGGCGTCGGA
>NW_015375430.1:0-208 GCF_001272555.1 Dufourea novaeangliae | reverse complement strand
CCTGTCAGTCCAAGAAAAGCTTTTATTTCTTTTGGTTTAGTGGGAATTGGATATTTTTGAATGGCTTCAATTTTTTCAGGGTTTGGTTTTATTCCATCTGGTGTTAGAACATGTCCTAAAAATGTGGTTTCTTGCTTGAGAAACTCACATTTGTCAAGCTGTAATTTAAGGTTGGCTTTTGCTAATTTTTCGAAAACTAGTCCGAGCG
>NW_015375429.1:0-208 GCF_001272555.1 Dufourea novaeangliae | reverse complement strand
ATGAGAACCGTATGTAGCACTTTCAAAATTGGAATGACATTGAAATTAATGGTACTTTGACTATTTCAATCTACTACAAAAATGAATGGGATTTAAAATGAATGTCAAAATTCCATGCGTACCACAACAGCTTCTCGGAATAATCCAAATGCCATTAATGCTGACAATCTTATTATCTGATACGATAATTTTAATTGTATGTCTCTTT
>NW_015375428.1:0-208 GCF_001272555.1 Dufourea novaeangliae | reverse complement strand
AAAAGATCCCTAAATGATAAACTAAAGTGTTAATTCAGTAAAGTTTTCATTTTTCACTTTTCTTCTTCAAATATACCTACATCTGAAATAATTATACTTTCTAGATTATGTTTTTCCTAACGTGCTTTAAGAAATGTATGGATTATCTCATAGTAAATGAATACATTTACTATTTAGAAACATAATGTTTTAGGAAAATAGGTTTTAC
>NW_015375427.1:0-208 GCF_001272555.1 Dufourea novaeangliae | reverse complement strand
AGAGATAGACAGCTGGGAGAACAAACAATCCATAATGAGGAATAAAAAGAATCTGGGAGAAGAAAGAATTTACATAGAACATGATTTAACGTATAAGGAGAGAGAAATATAAAAAAGCATTGTGGAAGAGGCGAGAAGGATACGAGCAATAGGGAAAAAGGTGAAAGTGGGATATCAGAAAATGTTGATAGAAGGAAAATGGATAATG
>NW_015375426.1:0-208 GCF_001272555.1 Dufourea novaeangliae | reverse complement strand
TTTTATTTAATATCCAGAATAAATACGGGTGAAATGAAGTAGTTGTAAAGATAATTATCAATGATTGTAGAATGCTCTATCCAAATATCACAAAACCATAACCGAAACCTATTTGTTGTAACTTTTACCTATTGCTTCTTTGAGAATGATAGTAATTAATATTTAAAGTACAGTTAGTACAAAATAATGTCAATTGAGCAACTATAAT
>NW_015375425.1:0-207 GCF_001272555.1 Dufourea novaeangliae | reverse complement strand
GATTGATGATGATACTGACGTTGACATGGGCAGTATGATCGAAAGTGACATCGGCATTCACATGGGCGGTGACATGGGCAGTGACATCGACAGAGACATCGGCATTCACATTCGCGATGACTAGGGCAGTAACGTCGACAGTGACCACGGCATTCACATTAGCGCTGACGAGGGCAGTAACAGCGACAGTGACTTCGGCATTCACCT
>NW_015375424.1:0-208 GCF_001272555.1 Dufourea novaeangliae | reverse complement strand
ACGTCTTCTTGTTGAAGATATGAGGGATCCAAGCAGAGTTGGGCACAATTTTATGCGAAGGATGCCTAGTGACAAGTTGCAGGGTCTAATGACATTATTCGAAGCTGTAAATAATTAACGGGAGTATATAATTGTTTGCCTAGTTAGTTTATTAAGCTGAGAAAACTAAAGTCACTTGGTCGAATTTTAAAAAAGTTCTATTTTAGAG
>NW_015375423.1:0-208 GCF_001272555.1 Dufourea novaeangliae | reverse complement strand
CGATTGAAATATAAATATATATTTGTAATAATTACTTCCACATCTATTGACATTGAACTTGATGCTGTATTGATGGCATTTGATATAATGTGAGCATTACAACCAATTCCCAAAATATTTCGTTTCAGAAGATCTTGTAATTTTGTGTACACATTATTGACACCTTTACGGGTGCGTCCTCCAAAATTAGTATTTGTGTTATCAGCCG
>NW_015375422.1:0-208 GCF_001272555.1 Dufourea novaeangliae | reverse complement strand
GCGTGTTATGTTCACTCCGTTTATTTTTCTCGTGAATCACTACACGTCGAGTCTAGGTCGCTACAAACCTGTGATCGAAAAAATTCTTTATCGAAATATGCTCCGAATTAATTTTTGTAATTACTAGTGATTAACGGCAATGAAGTGAAAATTTCGAGAAAAGCGTTCTCGTGTTTACCACCTTTCTCTTCCTTACGCTTGTATGCAG
>NW_015375421.1:0-208 GCF_001272555.1 Dufourea novaeangliae | reverse complement strand
ATAGTGGAATCTCCGGGGTGACGCGAGTGAAGCGGGCAACCGGAGCGGGGACGTAGGCCAAAGGTGTTGGCCGAACCTCGTCAACAAACGGATTGTGTTTGTCTTTTTCTCTCTAACCTCCTTCCATTATTTGTGATTGGTTTGTTTGTGATTCTAAGTCTTCCGCGCGCTTTATATACTTTCCGATTTGAATCACGAACTAGTTTTT
>NW_015375420.1:0-208 GCF_001272555.1 Dufourea novaeangliae | reverse complement strand
TAACCTCTTCCGCCTCGTTATTTAATACCACACGTCCAACCAATTCACAATATTAAAACAGGCAGTAAATTCATGAAACGTATTTTCAACGCGTCACAACAACACAGTTGGTGGGATCGATCGATCCACGTCGAGAGAAAGAAAGAAAAAAAAACGAGTGTCACGTTGCCGGGAAATAGCGTGCGAGCAATATGTACACACCCGCGAT
>NW_015375419.1:0-208 GCF_001272555.1 Dufourea novaeangliae | reverse complement strand
ACCTCTCAAGCGCATATTTTGTTACCACTCCGCTTTTGTTGCTGAGGCTTCGGGGGAAAAAAACGAATTTACGAGGGTCTGAAGTATTTCTCCCTATACGATTATTGTCCCGGCGCGAACCCGAGTGCAGGACAATAATCGAGGAGAGTCTGTATTACTAAATTTTACAAAGTTAATTTAGTATACATTCTCCGCTGGTAATTCTAGT
>NW_015375418.1:0-208 GCF_001272555.1 Dufourea novaeangliae | reverse complement strand
TAATTACAAATGTTTTATGTGTTCGCGAAACTGAACGTATTATTGACAACGTGCGGCATACTATGTTTTCGGTTTACGAGGATGAAACCTCGGATTTGACTAACAAGTGGCTTACTTTAGCAGTAAGATATGTCGAGCCACGTATGTTAACTGTAACTACAGAGCTGTTGCAATTGATCCATCTAAACGCCAGCGATTGTTCAGCGGA
>NW_015375417.1:0-208 GCF_001272555.1 Dufourea novaeangliae | reverse complement strand
ATCCACCTCATCGACACATCGACCGATAAACCATTCTACGAATATCACAACATTCAATATGAATCGAAAAAATTCATTCTTGGCATAAGATTACAAAGAACACAAACACCACTAAAAAACTCACAAATTTCATTACAAAATAAATAAAAAAACTATAGATACCAATAATAAGGGTTCGTTCGTAATGTTGCTAATTTTCCAAAGAAAC
>NW_015375416.1:0-208 GCF_001272555.1 Dufourea novaeangliae | reverse complement strand
TAACCAAGAATTTGCATCTCGATTATCTAGACCAGTGTCCCTCAATTTGAAGATTGAGCAATTGGTAGATCATTAACATTGTTAATATAATCGACAACAGTTTTACCTTTTTTTGTCCGAAGCAGTTATTAATGGTAAACTTCTACAGAACATGGTTTACTATTATACCAGAGGATCATCGAGATCCTTCAGGTGGGACACGACTCAA
>NW_015375415.1:0-208 GCF_001272555.1 Dufourea novaeangliae | reverse complement strand
TAAAACTATAAGTAAACGGAAAATTGATGGCAACACGATTGCAACTACCTTCTAAAAGGTTAAGATTTCACCCACAATAATAATTAACAAAAATAAATTAATAGCAGGAAGATAATATCATAAAACCAAACACCAGAAGGAGTAACTTTACAAAACGTAAGAACAAGCTAATTCGCATAGCCGTCTTCCATGAAAACTGGCAAGAAAA
>NW_015375414.1:0-207 GCF_001272555.1 Dufourea novaeangliae | reverse complement strand
TGGACCCCACATCGACCGTTGAAGGCCCCGCTCGCGGCGGGGTCATTGGACCCCACATCGACCGTTGACGGCCCCGCTCAGGGCGGGGTCTTTGGACCCCACATCGACCCTGGAAGGCCCCAGCTAGCGGCGCGGTCATTGGATCCCACATCGACCCTTGATGGCCCCGCTCAGGGCGGGGTCTTTGGATCCCACATCGACCCTCGA
>NW_015375413.1:0-208 GCF_001272555.1 Dufourea novaeangliae | reverse complement strand
AACCCCCGATGGAGGCGCCAGTGACCATGCGTGGTGAGATCGTGGGGTCATAGAACCCCGAAATATGGGTGAAGCCACAGAGCCACGTCAACCACTCCATGTTTACTTCATATTTGGACAGGTCTCACGACCGTATATGGACAGTATTTGCTTTGACCAAGCACACTACTTGTAGCTGAAAGAATGTAGATTAATCTCCTATCAGTGG
>NW_015375412.1:0-208 GCF_001272555.1 Dufourea novaeangliae | reverse complement strand
GGGGGTCAGGTATTGGCAGCATTTGCCCAGGATGGGCGGAGGGGTTTTAGTGGGTATGCCGGTGTGGTAAGTCCCACATACCCTGGGTACCCGTGACTCAGGGATGCGTAATGCATTTCCCCTCCTCCCAAAAAAAAAAAAGGTATATGAGACAATGGGAAGATAGCTATGGAATTACTATCAAACTAAGGATAATTATATCCTTTGA
>NW_015375411.1:0-207 GCF_001272555.1 Dufourea novaeangliae | reverse complement strand
GAAGTGATCGTAGTTCAGTATTGGCATAAAAATTCGTAGTTTAGTAACGGGCAACAATATTACTGATAATGAATAAGTATCTTTAAAATCTTCCCGAATAAAAATTTAGGTACAGAGTCATAGCTGCGTTAAATTAAAAAAATGATAATCAGCAATAAATTGATTAGGACTCACCCTTTCGGAAATTCACCTGCAGTTTGCAAACCT
>NW_015375410.1:0-208 GCF_001272555.1 Dufourea novaeangliae | reverse complement strand
GTTTAAAAAAGGGTGATGCCATTTAAAAAAATTGAAGGTGATATCTTTAAAAAAAATAACATAAAAACAAAAAATGTTTGGTATTGTGTGAGCCCCATTGAACGATTCAACTTTGTCTTTAAGACAATTGACGTATCTTGAAAAAGAACGAAGATATTTGAGGTGCACACGTTAGGTGACTCACTCTGTATAGCACGGAGGACAAAAA
>NW_015375409.1:0-208 GCF_001272555.1 Dufourea novaeangliae | reverse complement strand
ACATGTAGCTAAGTAAAACTTATTCCAAGGAAATCGGAGTGTCCATAGTTTTCCGGAAAGGCCCCGTTAAGAAATTATTTAAAACGATGGCGTGTGGAACGTAATTGATCACAAAGTACATATTACGTGACTTTGTGACACTATCATCGTAATTACAGCGCAATAAAGATACTGCTAATCTTCTTAGTGATCAGTTCGCGGAGTAGCA
>NW_015375408.1:0-208 GCF_001272555.1 Dufourea novaeangliae | reverse complement strand
ACATCTTATGGCGACTTCGTTTTATAACGTTATAGATTTTTTCGCGTGTAATACTTGCTCCTTCCTAAATTTATTGTAAATCCAAAAATAAATACACGAATTATTAAACAGAAACTAAGAATCAAAGGCTTTAGCGATCATTCCTCAAAGTATTACATTTGAATCAAAAAGAGATCTGTGGCAAGATAGAACTTCAGCGAGAATTGCC
>NW_015375407.1:0-208 GCF_001272555.1 Dufourea novaeangliae | reverse complement strand
GTATGAATTATTATTTATGCCTTAATAATAATACAATATTAATGAACTTTTGAAAAAATGTTATGTAATTACAGCAACTATGAACGAGCGATCACATATTGAGATTAGAATAGTATATACATATAGCGAAAACGAGTCCCGACCTTCATAAATTACTTCAAGCACTTGAAAAGCAAACGTTGACGAAAAGAAAGGGGCTTTTCCGGAC
>NW_015375406.1:0-208 GCF_001272555.1 Dufourea novaeangliae | reverse complement strand
GATTCATTAGTTTAATCTCAAGGGGGGTGCATACGGATGCTTGGGGATCCCAGACCTTGGCCAGAGTTTAGTTTACTGAGTGCATTTTTCTTCAAAAATGCATGTGCATCTGTGTTACGTTTATGAACGACACAGATTATAAACCGGGAATTAGGTAGGGACAATTAGTTGTTTCAACAAGGAACCTCAATGGAAGGAAATCTTTACT
>NW_015375405.1:0-207 GCF_001272555.1 Dufourea novaeangliae | reverse complement strand
TCTTTGCCTTCACAACAAGCCATACTGCATCCAAAACAGATGTTTTTTTAACGAAGTTATAGTCATTTACAGAAACGCAGATCACTGAACGGTACCATGCACGAAAGACATCAAATCATAAAGAAGCAGGCGTTTCTGTAAATAACCATAACTTCGTTAAAAAACATCCGTTTTGGATGCAGTTTAGCTTGTTATGAAGGCAAAGGA
>NW_015375404.1:0-207 GCF_001272555.1 Dufourea novaeangliae | reverse complement strand
AAACACGATCGTGTATTCACGATCGGTCAGCCATCAAAGAAAGTCGATTTATAATATTTCTTATTAAATTCCAACAATTAAGACTAAAATTGCGATTATATGTACTTGCTTAAGACGTAACTTACTATAACAGTTCTCTTAATCTAACATCAATAAAACTGTTTTATAGTTTGATGCTGTTATATGCATAGTTGTTGGACAAGGTAT
>NW_015375403.1:0-207 GCF_001272555.1 Dufourea novaeangliae | reverse complement strand
CAACTAAATTCCGAATTCCAACCTCGCGCAGTCGTTTCGAATGTCTGCACTTCTCGTTCTTTTTTCCGTTTCCCTCCACCGTTTCGCTAAGTGCAATTTAAACAGGAGAAGAAGAAAAAAAAAGGATCTCTTCGCAACGTCGAAAAAAAAAAAAAAAAGAAAAGGAGACTTGCAACCGTCTCGCTTCCGCGAAGACAAAACGTTGCA
>NW_015375402.1:0-207 GCF_001272555.1 Dufourea novaeangliae | reverse complement strand
TCGAGCCGACTACGTTCAATACACATTATCTTCTCTGCGTGAAATCTGGACATCGTCTGGTAGGTACGCGAAGCTTCGAGATAGAATAGAGAGAAAAGAAAGAAAAAACGAGCGAAGGACGAAATCACGGGTATCCCGATCAATGGAGTTTGTCTGCCAAGAATCGTCCGCGAATATCGGCCAAACCTCTTAGCATATGAATACGAG
>NW_015375401.1:0-207 GCF_001272555.1 Dufourea novaeangliae | reverse complement strand
AGTGATAGAAAGAAATTGAATATACTGTGTATTAATTTGAAGATATGCTTGTTTGAATATTTTCCAAGTTGTTACATTAAATGAATCACATTGTATATGCAACTATTTTTTCTCTTACGTCGGGTTCTTTGAAAGAACGTTTACGAAATGGTAATCTACTGAATTGCAATTTGAACAATAACCGTGACATAAGAGAAATTTTTCTAT
>NW_015375400.1:0-207 GCF_001272555.1 Dufourea novaeangliae | reverse complement strand
AGATCCCTGTGGACCGGGGAATAGAGAATACGGCCACGGTAATCCCTGCCTGTCGTAAGAGGCAACTAAAAGGGAGAGGTGCAGACCGCGGGACTGTGGCACCCGCGGTCCAGCGGTGGGGGGCGGGGCTTACTGCCTCCCCCTCCCACCTGAGAGGGCGCTCCGTCATTAACATCTTTGACGGAGCCGGCGCTGGGGAGGTACCGG
>NW_015375399.1:0-207 GCF_001272555.1 Dufourea novaeangliae | reverse complement strand
CTTTCGCGAACACGCTCGCGTGAAAATCGGTACGATTCGAGAAGAGAGAAGAAAAATGGGAAACGGACGAATTCGAATCGACAAGCGAGAGTGGTCGATGGTTTTTCTTTTCAGGGTCGTTCACTCGCGATATCGTGCACGCCTCGGATCGTTTCTCGATTCGATCGGCGCCTCGTGATCGTTAAACCGGTACAAATTTGTCCGGTA
>NW_015375398.1:0-207 GCF_001272555.1 Dufourea novaeangliae | reverse complement strand
TAAAACCGTGAAATATTTTTCGAAATTTGGGGACCATTGTGTTCCCTCTCTCTGACAAGGAAAAGCACGGAAGTGTCCCCCCCGATTTTGGTGAAACTTTGTACGTCTGTTAAGCAGTCAAAAATAAGGGATACGTTTTTCTTTTATCGGCTGAGACGCGACTTTAAGGGGTGAAATCACCCCTCGCTTTGCAAACGTCAAATGTTT
>NW_015375397.1:0-207 GCF_001272555.1 Dufourea novaeangliae | reverse complement strand
ATATTCGAGGGTAGCGTACTGGAGTCTGCCGCCCACCCTCATTAATCCCTTTTCATCTAGAAATGGACAGAGTGTAATGACTGGACTATTTTTTGATAGTAACTGTTTATTTCTTAGTGCAGTCAGCTCACCGGAAAATACCTCGGCTTGTACAAGACGCAGCAATGCATTTTCGGCTCGCTGAATTTCACTAACTGTTAAGTTGAC
>NW_015375396.1:0-207 GCF_001272555.1 Dufourea novaeangliae | reverse complement strand
GGCGGGGCGGGGCCACGGCGGTGCCGGGCACGGGGGCGACGACGCTGGGCGGGGCCACGGCGGTGCCGGGCAGGAGTGCGGCGGTGACGCCGGGAGCGGCTGCTTTGCAGCTGCAGGTGGATCGGCCGGCGCAGGCGCTGGTCAGTGAGGAGGGAGGATCCGGCCGGGGGGAGGCCATGGACACGGCCTAGTGTTCATGCCCCCCAC
>NW_015375395.1:0-207 GCF_001272555.1 Dufourea novaeangliae | reverse complement strand
CTTCCGCCCACAATAATTTATCACCAGTTCCTCGTGCTTAATATTCCAGAATCTGGAGCGAATGCTTATTTCCCGAGTTCTTGGTGGATCGCTATCGTCCCGCTCGCATTATTCGCCCAAAAGGGAGGATAGCGAACGTTTACAGAGTAAAAATCGGGCATGGGGATGCCTCCGGGGTAAACAAAGTCGTGGAGTCCTCGAGTCCGG
>NW_015375394.1:0-207 GCF_001272555.1 Dufourea novaeangliae | reverse complement strand
CCATTGGTTCTCGTTCCAATTCTCACTAGGAGAAACGACCCCAAATCCTGCGTCTTCAACGTCAAGTGGAGTGTCTTGTACATCTTCTAATAAATTGTTGAATGAAGAAGCCATTGTTTTTCTAAATTTCGACCTGGAATCGGGTCGATGTGACTATAGAAAATGTTTTAACAGGTGAAAGTATCGAGCGTTTTGTTTCAATCAATG
>NW_015375393.1:0-207 GCF_001272555.1 Dufourea novaeangliae | reverse complement strand
AATTTAGAAAGGAAAATAGTTACCGATGAGCGTTATATTCCTGGTGGGCGGGCAAAAGGGTATTAGTGAAAATTATTAGTTTTGTAGAGGAACAATTATAATGGTTAATTCTTCTCCCTAATTCTGTGGTGGGTGGGCAAAAGAGTACGGCACAATTATGAGTTTTACAGAAAGGTATACAGGGTGTCTCAGCTAACTTGACCACCT
>NW_015375392.1:0-207 GCF_001272555.1 Dufourea novaeangliae | reverse complement strand
GACTACAAATGTTTACTATAAATTGTAGCACCTTTAATTGGTAATATAACTAATTCTATGCCACGTAGGCACTCAGCAAGGTTCTTTATGTCTCATAACAGTTTAAATTTTCAGGGGGATTATAATTTTCGCTTACCTTGTTTGCTGTCAAACAATTCATTGGTCCAAGTATTTTTTATATGACAATTAATATGTACTCTTCGAACT
>NW_015375391.1:0-207 GCF_001272555.1 Dufourea novaeangliae | reverse complement strand
TACGTTTATTTGTTGTAGCTCGAACGATCGAACATTTTTAGAGTTGTAAATTTCATTCGAATTGGAGTAGATGAACGAAGAGATTTTTCGACAATTTTAGAGGGTTTCGTGGATCACGACCGTTGTTTTATAGTAACAGTGTTCTTCAATATCTTCCGGAAAGTCTGAATTTTCTAGGAAATTCTTTTTTTTATTTTTGAATGAAAT
>NW_015375390.1:0-207 GCF_001272555.1 Dufourea novaeangliae | reverse complement strand
AAAGAAGGACTTGAAGGATTTGAAAAAAAGTACGATCTTCATATTATCAAAAATGTTTTATTAAATTAAAAATAGTTGTTAACATATATGGGGCGGCTGCCCCCGCCCCCGCGGCGGCCACCGCGCCGGCTACCGCGCCGTCCACCGCGACGGCCGCCGTACAGCAATTTCTTGATCATTTTTTTTAACTGAAACAGTAAAATAAAA
>NW_015375389.1:0-206 GCF_001272555.1 Dufourea novaeangliae | reverse complement strand
GCTTTACATTTGTATATTTGTAACAGATAAATTCAGAATAGATGTAGTTTCATAAATAATTTACTAAATCTACCTTTTGGCCGGCGGCTGACAATCTCCCTTGCGGGAATGCCTTACCGTAATGAGCCATCTCGTAACCGCGAGATTCCGGGAATCGGGTGACGTTACGGCGTGCGAGCGAGAGCGATAGAGCGAGCCGCGGTATC
>NW_015375388.1:0-207 GCF_001272555.1 Dufourea novaeangliae | reverse complement strand
TTTTTAACTCAATTATCTACTTTTATCTAAGAAACTGAAATTATCTATTTTCATCTTATATAACTCTTATACACTTGTTAAACCGTTCTAACATATTACTTTCATCCGTTTATTATATTACCAACCGAAAGTGATACAGCACAGGAATACACCTAGTAGCGAAAAGTGAAGTGAATGAAATTCGATAAGAAACTTGTTCTACGAGAA
>NW_015375387.1:0-207 GCF_001272555.1 Dufourea novaeangliae | reverse complement strand
CAATTGTGACCCAGAGTAATATTGCTGTTATACTTATTTCGGAATGAAATCCTAAAAATCAATATTAAAATAATTTCGAAGGGTGTATACCAAATTTTACCAGAATCACATTTTTAGAAACATTTGATAATCAGATTTATAAAAAAAATGTGATTCTGAGAAAATGAGTTTAACCCTTAACGTAAAATTATCAGGTAGCGAACCGTT
>NW_015375386.1:0-207 GCF_001272555.1 Dufourea novaeangliae | reverse complement strand
ATAGTATTGTGGTTTAATGATTACATGCAGTCATTGGAGGCAAAGAGAATTATAAAGAAGCATTAAGTACATCAAATTTAATGAACACACAAACAAATAAGTGATAAACAATTTCGAGTAAAACTTTTGTTAGACTGATCGATGTTATTATTATCGTGAAAAAAAAAACGAATCACCATCTGATTCAGAAACAACAGTCAGATGGAA
>NW_015375385.1:0-207 GCF_001272555.1 Dufourea novaeangliae | reverse complement strand
GGTCGCCGGGCATGCGGGGGTGTATTGACACCCCTGCCCAGAAGTGCCCGCGCTGATGCCGCCACCGGTGGGGGGGGGACGTTAGTTCCTCCCGGCGGTGTGCTTTCTTATTCCCTGTGTGGCGGGGAAGAGAATACGCCCACTGTAATCCCTGCCTGTCGTAAGAGGCGACTAAAAAGGGACCGTTGGGATCGCGGGACTGTGGCA
>NW_015375384.1:0-207 GCF_001272555.1 Dufourea novaeangliae | reverse complement strand
TAGGCGATATCCATCCAGATGTAATATCCCCTAAACAATACAGGGTGTAACTAAAATGATGAAAAACCCAGAAATGGGAGACTCGTGAGGTGATTTGAAAGAGGTTTTTCCTTAGCCATAATGTTGTCTGAGCCTTTGTTAACAAGATATTAACGAAAATCTCCGACCAATCAGAGCGCGAATCTACAGGCCGAGTTCCCGCGGTAA
>NW_015375383.1:0-207 GCF_001272555.1 Dufourea novaeangliae | reverse complement strand
CGCTCCCGGCTGTGGTCACAGCCATGGTCGAGAGCGGGAGGTCCTGGAAAGCGGTGTCCTCCTGCGAGAATGTTGTCTCGCGGAAGGAGGACGACGAGCGGGATCGCGCCTTTCGCGAAAGAAGGAGGGCGAGGCGGAGTGGTGGAGGTGAATCCTCGAGGAGCACAGGCGCGGTGGTGGCGGTGTGTTCATCAGAGATCCCGCCAC
>NW_015375382.1:0-207 GCF_001272555.1 Dufourea novaeangliae | reverse complement strand
ACAGCGTTCAACTACAACACTGGACGTCTGAGAACTTTTCTGAGAGAGCAGTGAAAGAAATTATGATTCTGATTATTGAGAGGAAAATTCCTGTGAAGGAAGTTAATGATTATAGATATTTCTTCACTAATCCAATGTGTAACGGGAAAAAATGGACATGGCTGATGTGCGATTGACTTATACCACTTGCTGAATAATCCAGGTGTG
>NW_015375381.1:0-207 GCF_001272555.1 Dufourea novaeangliae | reverse complement strand
GGTGAACGTTGTCCATGTTCTTCGAACCTTCGTCCTCCTGTCCGAACATACGCGATCGCTCGACAACGAATACGCGTCCATTGCAAGAAAAACAAAGAACGTGTGTACGATTGATGTCAAAAGGATAACAGGGGCATGCGGTTTAAAGGAGCATGGACAATGCGCACCGTTGTTGGTGTACATAATAATCAGGTCGGAGGGTGTGCG
>NW_015375380.1:0-207 GCF_001272555.1 Dufourea novaeangliae | reverse complement strand
AGTGTTCCGTCAAATTAAATCCTTCCAGTCGTTATATGCCAAAATACGATTATTTTAGAGGACCTTTATTTTGTTTCATTATTTTTTATGTACTACTTTTATGTCAACTAGTATCCTTACAAATTTTAGTAATAATAAAATACATAATTAAGGGCCATCGTTTTATTTCATTACCTTCAAAAGAAAATGAACAAAAACTTAGTTGGG
>NW_015375379.1:0-207 GCF_001272555.1 Dufourea novaeangliae | reverse complement strand
TATTAAATACATAGTAGAAAGATAGATTAATATTTATAATTATTTGAAACTCATTATAACTAAATGTTTAATAAATTTCAATGGGTTTCTCATTTTACATAGAATCTTACAGGAACGCTAACAGAGTGATAAATTTTTGTTTCAGTTTCTGCTTCTGTAAATTAGCCCACAGAAGTTTATATTTCCATAAATGGTAATGTAATTGTA
>NW_015375378.1:0-207 GCF_001272555.1 Dufourea novaeangliae | reverse complement strand
AGATAGCAATAAAACGAAGAATTGCACTTTACCACGTAAATAATGAATATACTTGTACTACGCCTATTGTAAACATTCTCATTTCAATTTTTCAATAAACACGATAATATTTTAAATGAAGGAGGAATAAAGAGAGACTAGAAAAAGAGAGTAGTATCCACCGGGAGATATTACACGATGAGATGGCTACGATAAGGAGTCTTTGAA
>NW_015375377.1:0-207 GCF_001272555.1 Dufourea novaeangliae | reverse complement strand
ATGAGAAAACGTGACATGTATAGTTTTCTTAATTTTACACTACAATAATTTTAAATTTATTCATCTGTGGAAAATGACCATGTTTGTAGAAATGTATATTTTTTTTAGTCGCTATAAAAAGTGGTTGTTCATTCATGGTTAGGTAACTCATTCAAATTAAATTTAAATAAAGTTCTTAAATATCTAAATTCCGATGAAAACTGAACA
>NW_015375376.1:0-206 GCF_001272555.1 Dufourea novaeangliae | reverse complement strand
TCCGCGTTTATTATCGTACCTAGCTGGGGCTCCATATGGTGCTTTATACTTTCTTATCAATTTTACCAATTTAATTTGAATGATTAATATTTTAATCTACTTCAAAATATTTAAGTATAAGTATAATTTACAAATAAGTGAAAAACAAAAATTTTGTATATTTACTGTAAAAAAATTTTTTTTAATTTTCAAGAAAAGTTTGGAAA
>NW_015375375.1:0-207 GCF_001272555.1 Dufourea novaeangliae | reverse complement strand
ATGTACTATTGTGGTTTACGGGCAGCATGGCAACCTCTGATGTTGGACAGTTGGTTTTTATCATATCAGAGACCAAAAATAATAATTAATTGAAACATGTTTTGAAAAAAAATCATTGAGCAAAAAGTAATTTTTATTTAAATGAAAACCAGATATTAATAAATCTCGAAGAAATGTTTCAAAAAATGATGTGATTAAAAAACCTAG
>NW_015375374.1:0-207 GCF_001272555.1 Dufourea novaeangliae | reverse complement strand
CGATTAGATAAGGATCCGATGAAATTATTATTATTTATTAACCCTCAGCCGTCCCTCATTTTCTGAACTTAATTTATCCCTCGGTGTCAAATTGACCCAGTGGTAAAAATTAACACAATGCAATGATAAATAGTTAAATTTACGAATTCTTTACAATAAAAATACACGTAACAGAATGACGTCATTACTTAGGAGAAAACTGTGTCA
>NW_015375373.1:0-207 GCF_001272555.1 Dufourea novaeangliae | reverse complement strand
AGAAGAATTATTTGTCGACGTTTTCAAGGATAAATTTGTATCTTTCAAGTGGTAGATACATTAAAAAAATATTTTTTCTGATATTGATTGTGATCTTATAATGAGGGGTTTGATTTCAGATTAGCCATAAATCGGTAAGAAGATTGTAAACAAAACATTTGTCACAGCTTTCAAGGGTGAATCTTTAAAACCACACCTTTGAATTGG
>NW_015375372.1:0-207 GCF_001272555.1 Dufourea novaeangliae | reverse complement strand
TTAGTCCCAGAATCGAGAACTGATTGTGGGCATAGCCACAGGCGCACGAAGGTGGAGACTCTATAACAAAAACTAGTAAGTTTTCCAAAATTTTGTTATAAATTTCTGAATAGTACACCATATTTATAATGAATTTTCATTTTCGCTTCGAGATCGCTGGTGTTAATTCGCAATGCAATAGGATATAAATACTTTATTTTTACAATC
>NW_015375371.1:0-207 GCF_001272555.1 Dufourea novaeangliae | reverse complement strand
TGATCCAGCCCAGATCAATTGTATCAAGTTTCTGAATCGCTAGCTCCACGAGCCCTCTAAAATCACCTCTAAAATAACCTCTAAATTCGTCCCATTCAACAGGACTTTGAATCCCATTTCAAAGCAGTTTCTCGGCAAAATTACCTTCAATGACCCGAAAAATAGAGATCAACCATCGAACCACACGTTTATCGATAACGAAGTCGA
>NW_015375370.1:0-206 GCF_001272555.1 Dufourea novaeangliae | reverse complement strand
CCGACCGCCAATCGGAGCGCCCGCCTCTCCCCGGAGAAGGCAGGACACTCCTCCAGTGCGTGCAGCCGGGCGTCTCCTCCGCCCCAACCTTCAACAGGTACTCCCCGAAACAGCCATGTCAGAAGAGCACCTGCGTCAGGCGATACGTCAACCGGCCGTGGCGGCGGTCCATCCATGCATCGAACACAGGCAGGACCGCCCCCACG
>NW_015375369.1:0-206 GCF_001272555.1 Dufourea novaeangliae | reverse complement strand
ATCGATGAAATATCTGTATTTTGAATGAAACGGTATTCGTTCGTAATCGCGAAATTGATTTTTGCTGCTCTGATCAATGACCACTATAAATAAAAGCGTTTAAAGAAAGAGAAAGATCTAGTATCCGTTATTGCTCCGTTCTTAAACGACTTAGAAAATCAACTTCTCGAGAGGATGGCTCTTCAAGTCGAAGAGGACTGCGAATT
>NW_015375368.1:0-206 GCF_001272555.1 Dufourea novaeangliae | reverse complement strand
CTAGAATCTTCAAGTTTAGGTCTTTATAAATGCATCCACGTTTTAACTTTTGGAATATTTAAAGTGAATTTTACAAATTGGGCTTCCATGTAATTTTTTAAGAATAAAAAAAGGTGACCTAATGTTCAATTGTAGGACTGTAGGACATGTTTGTGACTTGTCTTCCATGATTTTTTAGGAGGATGAGTAAACTTACGGGTTGAAAA
>NW_015375367.1:0-206 GCF_001272555.1 Dufourea novaeangliae | reverse complement strand
CAGCTGTGTAGACTGACCCAGTATCTAGGAGCGTGCGAAGAGGGAAGCATTGGGATTCGTTTTGGTTATTGTACAAATTACGTTAAACATAAAACGCTGACAATGCTCTCCGTACATTCGGTCATTCCAGTAAAAATGTATGAAAATTCAATAGCGATCATAACGTTGAAACTCCCCCCGTGTTCGTCTGATTTGTTTCCTCGTGA
>NW_015375366.1:0-206 GCF_001272555.1 Dufourea novaeangliae | reverse complement strand
CCACCTTATCTCACCTGTTGCCGGTATCCGGCACGTTTCTGTCATCCATTATTTTCAGCGTAACGTGGACGTCAGGCTCCGTTGAACAACGATATCCTCGATTTTTACCGGACTACGCATCTCGTTGATCTAGAACGGTATGTTTATTAAAAATGAAGGTACCAACGAGTTGGTAAACTTTTCGATGATCTTTCATGATTAATGAG
>NW_015375365.1:0-206 GCF_001272555.1 Dufourea novaeangliae | reverse complement strand
ATCTTTTATTCGTCGGATAATTCTCGTCGAATAAATTTATTCAATCGGCGCTCGTCGAATAAAGATACTTTTTTTATTCAAACTTTGAATAACAAATAAAATTTCTTTATCTTTTATTCATTATTCAAAATTTTTATTTAGACAAAAATTTTGCCCATCTCTGAATACATACTTTCCGCAATATATTGTATGCCCACAAATACCTC
>NW_015375364.1:0-206 GCF_001272555.1 Dufourea novaeangliae | reverse complement strand
TGAAAACCCGGTATATTCATGAAAGAGGTTACTGTACCTCAATGAGCGAACGTTTTGTAAATGAATCATTATAAAATTATCAACAATTATTTAGACTACATACATAACAAATTTGAGGTCGATCGGTGATTTCTTTCTTGAAATACACCAGAAAACGTAGGTGGCTATATCATTTTTTAACACACTGTATAAGCAATTAAAAGTTA
>NW_015375363.1:0-206 GCF_001272555.1 Dufourea novaeangliae | reverse complement strand
ATCATTTTGTAAAAATAAAAATTAAAAAATATTCTTTATTTTCATGCAGTGAAACAAAGATTCTTAAAAAATGAATGGTTTTATTTAAAATGAACACTTTATTCCACATATAAATTCAAAACTAATGCATAATGTTTGTAATAATGATGTTATGGATGATAAATAGCGACTATTAATATATATAATTATATATATTATATATATTT
>NW_015375362.1:0-206 GCF_001272555.1 Dufourea novaeangliae | reverse complement strand
GTACGTGCTTTTTTGTGGATGGAGACGTTTCAGAGATTTCAAGGTCACCTTGATTTTTTTTAACGGAATGACTTATTTTTTTGTACTATAGAGTGATAGAGTATCAAATTTTGAGTAAAAATGTGTTAACCGTTATACGTCTTAACCTAATAGTTAACGAGATATTTACAAAATGATCACTGTATTGAACTTACACAAATTGTATT
>NW_015375361.1:0-206 GCF_001272555.1 Dufourea novaeangliae | reverse complement strand
ATGAAGAACAATTTGATTATTGCTGTGAGTGGCTGTTATCGAACTAAAGCAAACCAATAGCGGGAGAGTGTCTCTTCCAGAAGAATTTTTTATTCAAAAAAATTGGTACGTCACGGTTTACCTTGGACGTTTTTTAGTGACGCATACCCTAAGTCAGCCTCCACGTCTTTTTTTGCCCATTCGTATTTTTACTGTTCTTTTTGTGC
>NW_015375360.1:0-206 GCF_001272555.1 Dufourea novaeangliae | reverse complement strand
CTGAATCCTTGTCCTTTGCATCCGTAACCTGTTGTTAAAGGTTGATCGGTCCTTTTTTTACGCGTGGACACATACAATGCTCCCCCTATTCCATCGTCAGCTAACCAATTACACGAAAACATATTTTTATTTTACAATGGAGCATTAAGTTGGAAACTGAGTAAAGTTAAAATTTTCGTCAAAATTCTAGGAAACGCAAAAACTTA
>NW_015375359.1:0-206 GCF_001272555.1 Dufourea novaeangliae | reverse complement strand
AGAAGGAACAAAGCTAATAAAAGAATAGCGTTCCGACACTCAGACTTTAATCTAGATAGTAATAACTTTAAGTTCTCTTTCATAATACCTGTGGTTGATTTTATGGATTTCCGCAGATTACATTTTAAAAAATATTGGTGGTTATCTATCAATGACACACACATAGCAGATCTTAGGGATCGCAAAGCAATTTCTCTAAATACTTA
>NW_015375358.1:0-206 GCF_001272555.1 Dufourea novaeangliae | reverse complement strand
CGACAAAATGTACTGACAAGTCATTTTACTTCCTCTGTAGTTCTAGTAATAAAGTATGTCTGGTTACATACTGTCCTTTTTCACTTCGGAAGTCAACCTTCTAAACTCATAATTTTTTGACGGAATTACCTCAACACTTTTTCTAAAAAATTAAAAAATGCATCCAATGGTCTACGTAAAAATGCACAATCCCATGTAACCTCTTC
>NW_015375357.1:0-206 GCF_001272555.1 Dufourea novaeangliae | reverse complement strand
GGAGAACTAAATAACAGTGTGCCTCGATATAATTTTAAGACTTCAATTTTAAGAACCACCCTACTGTAAATAATGAACATTAGATCAAATCAGATATACAGTGGCCATAAAACATACATAAATACACATAATATAAAGAGAAGTGAACAAAAGCTTGTTTTAATAGTTTGATTTCAACGATATTTAACTGTCAGAGATGTTGAATC
>NW_015375356.1:0-206 GCF_001272555.1 Dufourea novaeangliae | reverse complement strand
AGAAACGTTTAGAACGGTATTTTCATTTGCATATGAGACGTATAAATAATAGTAATTATGAAAATGAGGGCCAGGAATATTTCTCAGAATTTCTATAATATAAAAGTAAATAATCCTCAACTTTCTTCGTTGTCCTATCTTTCTCATCGCGCGATACAAGGAATTTTCCTGGTCTCGTCCACCGTGCGTATTATGATCTAACAGAA
>NW_015375355.1:0-206 GCF_001272555.1 Dufourea novaeangliae | reverse complement strand
TATGTATAGGTATTATATATGTATAGATACTATGTAGTTCTAAACCTCATCAGGGACAAATTATTAACACTCTTTTTGAAGTGGATCTATTTAAAATATATTTATGGATATTAATGACATTAGTATAAAGGCAGGTTGTCCTTTTTTTTTTTTTATTGTTAAGTTTTCGAGTAAGTGTTTATTCCCAATAATATTCATTGCATCTT
>NW_015375354.1:0-206 GCF_001272555.1 Dufourea novaeangliae | reverse complement strand
CTTTTTTGGTGGCGCCACTAGTATGTCCCATAAATCCCAATTTTTCCCGCGCTTTTTTTAAAAACCAAGATGGCGGAAACGTTGGGGCCATATGACCCCACAGACGTTTCAAAATTAATTATTTTCTTATTATTTATTATTATTTTTTTGGTTAATTGACATTAGGAATAGGAGTGGAGATAGTGCTGGGATTAATGAATAACGCA
>NW_015375353.1:0-206 GCF_001272555.1 Dufourea novaeangliae | reverse complement strand
GGAATGGAATGGAATGGAATGGAATGGAATGGAATGGAATCAACCCGAGTGCAATGGAATGGAGTGGAATGGAATGGAATGGAATGGAACAACCCGAATGGAATGGAATGTAATGGAGAGTAAGGGAGTTGAATAGAATCAATCCGAATGTAATGGAATGGAATGGAACGGAATGGAATGGAATGGAATGGAATGGAATGCAATGG
>NW_015375352.1:0-206 GCF_001272555.1 Dufourea novaeangliae | reverse complement strand
ATGACGAGCCGGACACGTTTCCTCTTTGGCAAGGATGCTTCGTTCCAGGGATTACGAGCCGCACGCGGCGTCAACGTTGATTGGGAAGTTAATGGAGGAAAAACGAGAACGAGGAGACTGAAATAGGACGGGGAAGGTCGTGGTCGTCGAACGGGAGATGGTAAGGGATGAATCCTGACACGCGATAGGAAAAATGATTTCTGAGT
>NW_015375351.1:0-206 GCF_001272555.1 Dufourea novaeangliae | reverse complement strand
TTTTTTTTTCGCTTTATAGTTTAACCGCTGTAAATGAAAAACCGGCGTGGCGTGTCTTCGATTCGTCTATGGAGCTCGATAGATTCTTCTTGTTTCGATTTTACGACGAAATTTCTGCCTCAAATGAGAGAAAGCATTTCTTGTTGCACGTAAAATGGAAACTGTTTTTGGAAGTTGCAATTATTTGAATATCTGTTGGTTATATT
>NW_015375350.1:0-206 GCF_001272555.1 Dufourea novaeangliae | reverse complement strand
TTATACAATATCTATACTTTTGTGTATTAGTATTAATTCTGTAATATTTTCACTTACTATTATCGTAGTCCTAGTGTTCTTCTCTTAATTAGCATTTCAACATAATTCATTAAATGTAACGAAATCTGATTCCAGAAGTTAAGTAAATGTAATGTATGGTTGGAAGCTCATAAGTTGCCGACGAATCAAATTTGCTGGTAACGAAG
>NW_015375349.1:0-206 GCF_001272555.1 Dufourea novaeangliae | reverse complement strand
AATATTTAAAATAAAGATGTTATATCTGTTATATACAATGAAAAATGATGATTGACCCATAAAGCAGAGAGACCAATAGAATATTTAGATTCGCTATCTAAACACTCGTCGTACTCTATTAATGAAAAGAGCTAGAGGTACAAAAAAATAAAAAAGATCGACACGATTGAGCAATCAGTCCAATTTATCTGTTTAGATACCTGTCA
>NW_015375348.1:0-206 GCF_001272555.1 Dufourea novaeangliae | reverse complement strand
CAGACGTCGAGGGGGCGGTCGAGCGGCACGTCGCGAGGCTGGTCGCGGCCATGGAGGCGCGCAGCCTGGCGCGCCTCGATGGCCTGCCCGACGTGCCGGGCCGTGGGGTCGGGCGGCCGCCCGCGGGAGCGGCCCAGGCGCGGCGCCGGCGTCGAGCCGTCGTGGTCCTTCCCCCCCGCCTGCCCCCCCTGCCGTGACGGGACCAT
>NW_015375347.1:0-206 GCF_001272555.1 Dufourea novaeangliae | reverse complement strand
AGGGCGTGACGACCCTACTGGGTCGTCTTTTGCCCAATCTCGGGGGTCCGGGGGAGGGAGTCCAGGCGATGGCGCTCTACGGGTCTCCCGTATGCGCGCCTAACCTGGCGACCTGCCGGCGCGGACCGCAACTGCTGCGCAGAGTCCAGCGCCGCATGGCCGTCAGGATCGCCCGCGGATACCGCACCCTGTCGCACGAGGCGGCG
>NW_015375346.1:0-206 GCF_001272555.1 Dufourea novaeangliae | reverse complement strand
CTACTAATGTCAATATAAAATATAACTCCATAGGAAAATATAGCTCTGTCATTTCTTTCGTCTCTCGGAATAAATATTTCTCTCACCTAAAACAATTACTATAATACACAAAGAAGATTTATAAATTGGAATCAAGATTCCCTAGAATTTTCAAATTACCATAAACATGAAAAGTAATTCTGAAAATTGAAACATGCGACCTGAGT
>NW_015375345.1:0-206 GCF_001272555.1 Dufourea novaeangliae | reverse complement strand
CAAAACAAATGCTGAGAGCGATGACGTAGCAGTACATTTTTCTTAAATAAGGACTAGAATAATAAAAAAATACAGAAAAAACAGCTTTTCCTATTCGTGAAGGTTGACGAATAAAAGTTAAGTAGTAGTTTCTAAATATTTTTAGAACACCTGGAGTTGTATGTTTGAGAACACAAAAACGCTCCAGTCAGTAAAGTGTTAATGAA
>NW_015375344.1:0-206 GCF_001272555.1 Dufourea novaeangliae | reverse complement strand
TATATTTGCCTATAAACGTCACGCAAGTATTTATTATTGTTAAACTACTGTTTTATATTATTTAACCATGATTTTATTACCAAAGCATGCTATTAGGTCCCCAGTCAGCAAAACCTGCAAAGCCGAATTTTGTCCAATGCCTCTTATAATGTTACGTACTCAACATGGTTGCAAGTTTGATGCAAGATCTGCTATCAACAATTCGC
>NW_015375343.1:0-206 GCF_001272555.1 Dufourea novaeangliae | reverse complement strand
CGAAGATATCTTTTTATTTAGAAGTTTTTTAACACTTCATTGTTTGATCAATTTCTGATGATTCTCAAAACTCCAAGGGTTTTTGTCAAAAGTCCAATTTCACACCGTGGAAGTGCTGTTAAACTCCTTCTGTACATTGAAACACATATTTTTTACTCGTGTCGATTTTTGCCATTATACCTGTCAAATTATTAACTTAAAGTATT
>NW_015375342.1:0-206 GCF_001272555.1 Dufourea novaeangliae | reverse complement strand
TACAAGAACATTGTTAAAATCTCAATTGTTTGCAACGGTTGACAGTCTGTCTCGCGATGCGTATCCCGTTTAGTTCATTTTAAATAGCTCTTCCCACGTTCTATGGACAAGATACGTCTCGATCAAGCATTTAGTTTGAAGCCAAAAGAACGTAGATTAATCTCCTGTTATTGAAAATAACAATAAACGACTAGAACACTGTTAAA
>NW_015375341.1:0-206 GCF_001272555.1 Dufourea novaeangliae | reverse complement strand
CAAAACAAATGCTGAGAGCGATGACGTAGCAGTACATTTTTCTTAAATAAGGACTAGAATAATGAAAAAATACAGAAAAAACAGCTTTTCCTATTTGTGAAGGTTGACGAATAAAAGTTAAGTAGTAGTTTCTAAATATTTTCAGAACACCTGGAGTTGTATGTTTGAGAACACAAAAACGCTCCAGTCAGTAAAGTGTTAATGAA
>NW_015375340.1:0-205 GCF_001272555.1 Dufourea novaeangliae | reverse complement strand
TATTGAAGTGGAAAACATTTATTTTCTTCTTTTTAAATGCTTCCCGAATTAATATTTTTTAACATTTTTATTTTATTTAGAGGATAAAAAGTGAAATTATAAGATAATTGAAAATAAAAAGTAAAACCGTCGCATTGGGATACGAACAGGGTCTCTTGACTGTTGCTGACGCGCTTAGGTTGCGGGGCATCGCGTCGAGAACGTG
>NW_015375339.1:0-205 GCF_001272555.1 Dufourea novaeangliae | reverse complement strand
AACATTGCGTAATACTCCCGTGAACTGAACATCTCTGTCGCCCGATTGCTAACTCAGTCTGCATGTATAAAAGTTCCCTGCGTTCTGTAGCGAAACGTCCGCTCCGGCCTCTGCTAAGGTACGAAGGGGGTTCTAATCAATCTCTTTCTAATCAATTTATTGCTGATTATTATTTTTTTAATTTAACGCAAGCTATGACTTATTT
>NW_015375338.1:0-204 GCF_001272555.1 Dufourea novaeangliae | reverse complement strand
AAACACATAATTAATATAAATCAAAATAAATACATATAATTAAAATATATCAAAATAACTACACATAATTAAAATAAATCAATATAAAACACAAGTACCTAATTATAAAAAATTAAAATAAAACCCAATTAATTAAAATAAATCACAATAAAAAAAAATGAAAGAAACAAACCCCTGAGTCGAGTTCGGATAATGGAGAGGACC
>NW_015375337.1:0-206 GCF_001272555.1 Dufourea novaeangliae | reverse complement strand
TTTTTGTTACGGATATAGTTGGGTAAAAGTCGTGCATATAGTTATTTTTTTTAAAGCAGTAGACAGTGCCATCATTATACGTATTCCCATCCAATCACTTCCATTCACTTGGCGTAAATAAAATTTTACAAATTACAAAAAACTGTACAAGAAAAGTAAATAGAATCATAAGACAGCAGAAATAAATTTTTTGTGGTTTTCGATCT
>NW_015375336.1:0-206 GCF_001272555.1 Dufourea novaeangliae | reverse complement strand
GCCTGAAAACTAGTCGATGTATGATGTGTTACCGTTCAGCTAAAGTCATTCCAGTATATTTGATACATTCCTGTTTAGTTTACCATACATGCATAAAATCCACGATGTAGTCATCATTGTAGTGTACAATCAATTAAAAGTTCTGGTGCAAACAATTTTTGTGTATCATTGTTTAAGTGAATAAACCCAGTCAACCAAATCTGCAA
>NW_015375335.1:0-206 GCF_001272555.1 Dufourea novaeangliae | reverse complement strand
ATTTATCATATCAACTTTGCGTTTATACTTAATTAAAAGTGAGTATTGGTATGATGATCGTGATTGAAGGGCATTTGTGCGACATATTAAGCGTGCCCATGATTTGGTTGAACAGATACAATGAGCTATGGAAGCATTCGAACTATAGGCTTCCGTGACTACATTGTTGCATTAGGTTGACTCATATGCAACTTTCGCGGGTAAGG
>NW_015375334.1:0-206 GCF_001272555.1 Dufourea novaeangliae | reverse complement strand
AATCAAGATATCCCTAGAACTTGGCATACAAAATTACTAATTTATACTTTAAAATTGGTCAAAGAGCCCTTAGAATCAGAGAACCCCAGAATTTAGCATACAGTAATGGCAATTTATACTTTGAAATGTGATAGAATCCCCAGAATCAAGATATCCCTAGAACTTGGCATACAAAATTAGTAATTTATACTTTAAAATTGGTCAAA
>NW_015375333.1:0-206 GCF_001272555.1 Dufourea novaeangliae | reverse complement strand
GCCCTTATCACTAATGGCGCTGCAAATCGACCAAGAAAAACCTCTGAGTTGTACACCCGTGCATAGCACTATCCGTGTCATGTGATGTGATAACTATTTCCATAAATACGTACTTTATACACTATATCGTATGCATATACATATTGTTGCGGTCCCCGCTCATATCACGTAGCGGTATATGTCATAAGCTTTACAGGCGCGAAGTT
>NW_015375332.1:0-206 GCF_001272555.1 Dufourea novaeangliae | reverse complement strand
CTATAAGTCCCTAAAAAAGGCCCTTTTATCTGAACACCCTGTATTATATTGTTAACAATATAGTCAAGTGAAACACAATATGAACTTCACTAAAGTATCCTCCATTTCACGTCCTACATTGAAAAATCCCAACAATTCTACTAATCTAAGAAGTATTACTTTCGTTACCAAATTAGAATTTCCACATTCGATCGATTAAAAATGTC
>NW_015375331.1:0-206 GCF_001272555.1 Dufourea novaeangliae | reverse complement strand
TTTCTGATTACATGTATTTTGTGTTTGGTTTCGTACATATTAATATACTTTCTATTAATTGTACATATTGTATATATTTAATTGTACACTTTCTACGACAGATCTAATTGGAAGTATGTAAATACTTTCTTGTCCGTTGTATTTGGATGCATTACATCACTCCTGACATGAAATATTCCGTACAACATTGTATATTATTTCTTTAT
>NW_015375330.1:0-206 GCF_001272555.1 Dufourea novaeangliae | reverse complement strand
GGAAGCACGTATTCACCTCGCACGCTGGACAAATTCGGCAAAGCGCGTATCTATCACGCTAGAAATGCCGATAAAGCGCGTATATACTCGTGCTGGACATATCGAGAATACGGTCTCACCGATACATTCATTCTCGTGTTTAGGCACAAACGATGTTTGTGCCATAGTATATTTGTAAAAGTCTTCCTTAAAAGACGTATAAAAAT
>NW_015375329.1:0-206 GCF_001272555.1 Dufourea novaeangliae | reverse complement strand
TTGAAATTTTCGGGTTTCCTTATTGTACACTCAAGATTAAATTTCTTACCTGTTAAACGACGACGCCATACTCCTACTCCGACCGAGAGGTAAGAAAAACTGTAGATTCTTGTAATTTTTGTTTATCGTTTCTAAAAAAATTGTTAGTCTATTATTCTGACCTCTTTTATTTTTATGTCCCTATAAATTCCATGCTTTTAAAAGCT
>NW_015375328.1:0-206 GCF_001272555.1 Dufourea novaeangliae | reverse complement strand
TTTTCAGAGCAACCAAGAATTAGTTTGTATCCCATCGAATTCCTTTCCTGATAATAGAAAGACACCATTATAAAACGACAAATTTTATTAAACAAAAATGGATAGGAGTGCACAGCTAAGATTCGACTTCACGATGAGAACATATGGAAAGACAAATGTACTGTGCCTAACCTCAATCGGGACACCACATGGAGCGACATACAGCA
>NW_015375327.1:0-206 GCF_001272555.1 Dufourea novaeangliae | reverse complement strand
ACGACCCCTCGCTCCCCACCATGGCAGCGACCACGGCAGGGAGCGAGAGGTCCCACCCGACCGACAGTCGGAGCGCCCGCCTCTCTCCGAAGAAGGCCGGACACTCCTCCAGTGCATGTTGCGCGGAGTCGAGTTCCGCGCCACACTGGTGGCAGCCAGGCGTCTCCTCAGCACCGACCTTCGACAGGTACTCCCCGAAACAACCA
>NW_015375326.1:0-206 GCF_001272555.1 Dufourea novaeangliae | reverse complement strand
ATTTTTTAATAAAAGGAACCGAGTACTTTATTAACAGATTTAAAACTAGATTGAAAATATGAGGGAATAATAAGAAACAAGAATTTAATGCTATAAATAGAAAAAGGCACTTTATTTTTTTTTTAACTAAATATATTAAATAAATGTATACACAAATAGCGAAATTCGTATAGGAACAGTCAAGTAAAACATAATAAGAATAATAA
>NW_015375325.1:0-206 GCF_001272555.1 Dufourea novaeangliae | reverse complement strand
ACACCTTGTCTCTAAATGTTCTAATCTTTGACTTATTAATTTCATTCTCTAAAATTTTCCTACATAAAGAAATGGAAAATTTTCAAACTCAAAACAAAAAGTTCCACCGTGCAAAATTTGTACGATTCACGTGTGATCGCGAAAGAATGTTCCGTCGTCGTACAATTTTCCATCCAGCCGCAACGCGATCCGTTCTCTCGTATCCG
>NW_015375324.1:0-206 GCF_001272555.1 Dufourea novaeangliae | reverse complement strand
CGTATTACCCACGCGTAAATCTTCTTGTGGCGCGACAAAAAACTTCATTAAATTAAATGCTCACGCGTAACAGACATCGAACGTTTCATGCACGCTTTGCGTAACGCGTCTGCGACAGGAAAAAATATCACCGAACGCTGGTTGCCGTATATACAGGGTGATAATAAAAATATGGGACACTTTCACAAGAATGCCAAGATACTGCA
>NW_015375323.1:0-206 GCF_001272555.1 Dufourea novaeangliae | reverse complement strand
AACAATGGTTAAGAAAACTTAGGAAAAGATGTTAGTGACTTGACTGTACCATATACTATTCAGTTCTTTTCGTCATTATTATTCATTTCTATTTCATGTCTAATTCGACTGGACTGTAATTGGATTACGTGTAAACGATATTGACCGGTGCCTGACTTGACGTGATCTGACCGTACCGCTAGTGTGAATCAAGCTGTATACACACA
>NW_015375322.1:0-206 GCF_001272555.1 Dufourea novaeangliae | reverse complement strand
CTTTCATTGGAGTAGCATTTTCGTGTTTTCTATAGATTTTTCTAGATTTGAGATAAATGTTTTGAAAAAACAGTTACGTGTTATATCTTCTTCAGAAATGAGTTGAGTTGACTTAAGGGACGTGCCAGGGTTAAATTATCGAAGATATTTCCCACGCTGAAACGAGATTACCCCTAGATCACTTGTTTCGAATAGGGTATTTGCCT
>NW_015375321.1:0-206 GCF_001272555.1 Dufourea novaeangliae | reverse complement strand
AAATGCGTCGAGTTATCGAAAACATCTAAATTATAGCGACCTTCAGGGCTTCTGTTACTTGGAAATTATCTGGCAGGTGTATTAGTCTTATGTAAATTATGTTTATAATCGTACAGTTTCGATTTTAAATAAATCCTCAATCGTTTCTTAACTTCAAACAGGAAATAATGATGGATATCTAATATATCAATTGAAAAGTACTATTT
>NW_015375320.1:0-206 GCF_001272555.1 Dufourea novaeangliae | reverse complement strand
GGCGGCGCCGGCGTCGAGCCAGCGTGGACCTCCCCCTCCGGCTCCGCCCCCTCCCGTGGCGGGACCATCCGCCGCTGGCACCAGCGGTGTGGCCGACGGGACCGGGGGGATGGGGGGCGGTGGCAGGAGAAGGAGGAGAGGCAGGAAGGGGAGGAAGAGGACCAAGAGGGTCGAGAGCCGGGGGGGAAACGCCGCGGCCGCTGTTC
>NW_015375319.1:0-203 GCF_001272555.1 Dufourea novaeangliae | reverse complement strand
CCCTCGTCCTCCCCAATGTGAATGCCGATGTCACTGTCGACGTTACTGCACTTCTCATCAACATTGTGAATGCCGACGTCACTGTCGATGTTACTGTCCATGTCAACGACAGTGTCTTCATCAATGTGAATTCCGATGATACTGTCGACGTTACTGCCCTCGTAATCGCCAATGTGAATGCCGATGTCACTGTCGATGTTACT
>NW_015375318.1:0-205 GCF_001272555.1 Dufourea novaeangliae | reverse complement strand
CCTTAGATGGATTTGAACTTGTTATATGCCATGCGATTACTTCTCCAGAAAAAAAAATTTGTGTCAAATTTCAACCCTCTATCTGAACCAGGAGGAAAGTAATAAGAAAATTTCGTATTGTCGATTTTTCCTCTATTTTCCTTGTTTAATAGTCTTTATCGGAGTATGTGTTAGAGAATTTTATTTGAGTATCCTAGTTATGAAA
>NW_015375317.1:0-205 GCF_001272555.1 Dufourea novaeangliae | reverse complement strand
ATTCTAGATTAACAGTTTGTACTGAATTATATCAGAAATACGTACTACCATGTTGCTCTAAGACAGGAATAAAAATTAAATAGTGTATTTTGGTACACTTGGATTAAGCTTGACCGTAAAGTTCTCGATAAATATGAGATTGCAGACCATGTACAAGAAGGCATTTCGCGACGGGTAGATTTCTGTGTCAAAGTGACATGTCTGT
>NW_015375316.1:0-205 GCF_001272555.1 Dufourea novaeangliae | reverse complement strand
AACTGATCGAAATCTCGATAGCGCGGCCCCAATTGTGGTTCTAATTGATAGTTTGTTAATTTCTATGCATTTACAGTACTTACGTTAAATAAAATCAAAATCTTAATGAAACTGTACTATATTTTTTACTTTAGACATAACGTGTAACAATTTCTAACGAATAAAGAATGTAGAAAAGTTTAAGTCTCCATCAATATTTACAATA
>NW_015375315.1:0-205 GCF_001272555.1 Dufourea novaeangliae | reverse complement strand
GGTTCCTTCTGAAGGTCCTTAGTGACCCTACAGATCTCTCTATATTTCCTATGATATAATGTCTTAGACAAGAATCAAACGTCTTCGAAACATACAGAGTCAACGAAGCCTGTTTATTCGAGCTTCTTGTTTGAAAATCGACCTGTTCTGTACGGTGATTTCTATTCACCGTTTACATTATGTAGAGACGCGCCATATTTATGCG
>NW_015375314.1:0-205 GCF_001272555.1 Dufourea novaeangliae | reverse complement strand
TCTCCTTTTCTACCTTTGGTGAGACTGCAAAGACTGAAAACAGCTCAAGAATAAGAATTAGTATATGTATATCGTGACCTTAATAAGTAAACTTCGTAACTTCACTTTTAGGTTAATTTTGCATTTTAGTGTCACTCAAGGCACTAAAAATGAATACATTTTCCTAAATAATTCCGCAACTACTGTAAATTAAATAAAGTTCAAA
>NW_015375313.1:0-205 GCF_001272555.1 Dufourea novaeangliae | reverse complement strand
ACCGTATTGGCAGTCCGCCAAACCGGGACCACCGTCGGACATGCCCCTCGACAGGCGGGCAGCTGGCACGCGCTCGAAGAGCTTGCCCGCCTCGTCGAGGAGGCATATCGGCCAGTACGCGGAAGGAGAGTCCGCGGGCTTCCCTTTCTTCGAGACGAGGACCATCCGGCCCCGCTTCCAGGGCAGCGGGACCCGCCCCGACATC
>NW_015375312.1:0-205 GCF_001272555.1 Dufourea novaeangliae | reverse complement strand
GAAAGTCTAAATTTTTAGAATTAATGAATAAACAAATGTTTGTAGATATAGGGCAGATAGAAAGGGTTAGAGTAAATGATAATTTATGTGAAGCTTGCATAAATGGCAAACAAACACGATTACCATTTAGAAGAGCAAAGGGTAAAAGCCATATTAAAAGACCATTATTTATTGTACATTCTGATGTTTGTGGTCCAATCACTCC
>NW_015375311.1:0-205 GCF_001272555.1 Dufourea novaeangliae | reverse complement strand
GTATCTTGTTATTGGTATTCTCTTATTGAAATTTATGCAAAATGAAATGTCCGTAATTATGTTATATTGCGATATATACTTTGAATATTTATTATAGAACCAAAATACGAATAAAAATATATCGATATACTTTTATGCTTACTACATGTTGTTGTTGAAATTGTTATTGCAATTATTATTTAAATTTATGCATAATGAAATGACC
>NW_015375310.1:0-205 GCF_001272555.1 Dufourea novaeangliae | reverse complement strand
TATCGAATATCCTGTCGACAAAATGGCGGTCAGAAAGAGTACCGTAACAGATTTTTGTAGGTACAGTTATACTACATTGGTACTATTTAGTTGAAAGTATAGAATAATACATAATACTATTTTGTTTTTTGATTATACTCCGTCGGTATATTTGATAATTCAGGGCATTTGGAATATTATGTAATTCAATTCACAAGGCGTTGTG
>NW_015375309.1:0-205 GCF_001272555.1 Dufourea novaeangliae | reverse complement strand
ACTCAGCTTCGGGTAAAAAACAATTTATTAAGGGGACGAAAATCTTTCCGCCATGCCATCAAAGTTCCGCGTCTTCGCGAATAAATGGAACAGAACGGAACAGAACGGAACGGAACAGAACGGAACAGAACGGAACAGAATAGAACAGAACGGAACAGAACGGAACAGAACGGAACAGAACGGAACAGAACGGAACAGAACGGAA
>NW_015375308.1:0-205 GCF_001272555.1 Dufourea novaeangliae | reverse complement strand
GGGAAATGTTTTCAATTAAAAGTGAATGACTATTTTATCGAACAGAAATAGCGGATTATTTATGGGTGCACGTGATGAAATTTGTGGACTGAGGATTTTATACGCTTACATCACGTGCTACTGAGCAAAGACAATAACGTAAATCGATTAAGAGAGTATACTACAGTGGTAATTAAAACAAGAGAAAACTATTATTCTACACAAA
>NW_015375307.1:0-205 GCF_001272555.1 Dufourea novaeangliae | reverse complement strand
GCGTTCTGGGTCGCTGGCGCCCCACCCTAATGGTCGACGCTCTCTCTCTCCGGCGTACCACGGTTCGTTGCAGCGTGTGCCAACCGCCTTCGTGACCCGTCGACATGTTTGTTCCGAGGTCACGAATGTTTACCGGCACGTTGGGCCTATTTTCGGTAATGCCATACCCTACGTCCGGCGCCTCGTTCGTGAGAACTGCCTTCCG
>NW_015375306.1:0-205 GCF_001272555.1 Dufourea novaeangliae | reverse complement strand
TGGTGCGGGCCATGGCCCTATACGGTCATCCCGTGTGGGCCCACGACGTGGTGGCCAGCCGGCTCTGCCGGCTGCTATTGCGGCGCGTGCAGCGCCGTATGGCCATCCGTATCGTGAGGGGCTACCGCACCATCTCGCATGGGGCGGCGGTCGTCCTGGCGGGGTCTGTTCCCTTCGATTTCCAGGCGGAGGCTGACGCCGATGT
>NW_015375305.1:0-205 GCF_001272555.1 Dufourea novaeangliae | reverse complement strand
TGACATCCCCAAATAAAAAGGATCTACCATAACACAATCACGATTGCGTAATTCAGGAGCTTTCTAAAAAGAAAAGAAAACTGGGTTTTATTCTTTAAATGATCTTTTATAATCACCTAATGAATTCCATGAATTTTCATTAAAAATATTTCTATATCCGTTCAATTCGACTCCTCCCCGCAGAATAAAATCCTGAGTGTACTAT
>NW_015375304.1:0-205 GCF_001272555.1 Dufourea novaeangliae | reverse complement strand
CACCGCAGCATCGTCACCAGCTTTCCTACCCGACTGTCATTCTTTCTTTTCGCCTCTGCTCACAGTGTCCTTCCCACTACGGTCGTCGTACAGTGGGCTGGATGGAAAATTTCAATGAAATTTTCCCAAGAAATCAACTTTCTCATTTAGATATCTACTAAGCTTGTGTTGCTTCCTAAATGACCATCAACCATGACAAGGAAGA
>NW_015375303.1:0-205 GCF_001272555.1 Dufourea novaeangliae | reverse complement strand
GCGGCACGTGGGAAAAATTGGAAAATCCAATTCGGGGCCCCGGTTTTGTCTCGGGTTGCGTACACGCGAAAATTGCTCTTGCCTCTCAGGAACGCTGGACGAGCACCCGTGGTGTGCGACCGGCTCGGACCTGGTGCACCCCGTTTACGGTCTGGGGATGGTATGTTTGGGGAAAGTCTGCGTTACGTGAATCCCCGCTTTAACC
>NW_015375302.1:0-205 GCF_001272555.1 Dufourea novaeangliae | reverse complement strand
GTTGACTCCGCGCAGCACGTGTTGGAGGAGTGCCCGGCCTTTGCCAGGGAGAGGCGGGCGCTCTGTTTAGTGATAGGGGGAGACCTCTCGCTCCCGGCCGTAGTTGCGGCCATGGTGGGGAGCGAGAGGTCGTGGAGGGCGATGTCCTCCTTCTGCGAGACCGTCGTCTCGCGGAAGGAGGACGACGAGCGGGACCGCGAGGCGC
>NW_015375301.1:0-205 GCF_001272555.1 Dufourea novaeangliae | reverse complement strand
ACAGAAGCTAAAACTCTTACGTCTCTTCGTATATGCACGATCTTCCTTGGTGCTACCGATTGAACTTTTTATGGTGGTCGGTTTTGTAGGTCTGTGGAAAGATTGGTTTAACAGGTGTCGGTGATTCCTAGTACAGCCCTCAATGAGTGCGACACGAGCAACGACGTTATTCCTATCACTGGGGGGACCCCTCTGGAATTAATAA
>NW_015375300.1:0-205 GCF_001272555.1 Dufourea novaeangliae | reverse complement strand
GACCGGACGGATCAGCAATATCGAAACACCGCCACGACGACTCGAGAATTCCCTGACGAACATAGCTTGTTGCTACCCCGTATCTTCCACGTTCTTCGATAAAGGAAGGGGGGAAAACATTATAAAACGATTGTCCAAACCAGGCAAAGCGTTCTTGTTCTTCGGTCTTTAGTCTTTAGTCTTTTTAGTTCGCTCTCTTCTTTCT
>NW_015375299.1:0-205 GCF_001272555.1 Dufourea novaeangliae | reverse complement strand
CAACTGAACAGGACTTGGTACACGCGTCTGTTCATTACATTCCATTTTTACTTATTGTTCATACGATTATATACGTGTCAAATGGATTTAAAAAATTATCTTGGAAACGAAGCATCATAGGAGAAACTTTTATTCTATATTCTCTACGTATTTTTACATATAGAATTACATCCTTTCTGTAACACCAGTTCGGAACCACTCTCTA
>NW_015375298.1:0-205 GCF_001272555.1 Dufourea novaeangliae | reverse complement strand
GGCGCTGTATGCGCCGCAACAGCTGCCGGCCTCGCCGGCGGACCATCAGGGCGTCGGCCCATAAGGGTGAACCGTATAGAGCTATGGCCCGCACCACCCCCATGTAGAGGCGGCGTACCTTCTCTTCTGGTCCCCCGAGATTCGACGCCGCGCGGCGTGACACACGTCACGCAACGCCGCGATCGCGTCGCTCCACCAGTATGTG
>NW_015375297.1:0-205 GCF_001272555.1 Dufourea novaeangliae | reverse complement strand
CGTGTATACATATATGTACTCGATTAAACGAGGTCTGTGAAATATTGTAAGTGATGTTATATATGATATTTACTTTTTAACATTTTTGTTTTTAAAGCTTCTGAGTTATGATTGAATATGAGAGTTGCCAAGCTTCAAACGAACACAGAGAACTCTTGGATCGATTATTTCATACATGTAATTGATTATACAAAAATATTCAAGA
>NW_015375296.1:0-205 GCF_001272555.1 Dufourea novaeangliae | reverse complement strand
GAACGGGGTGCTTGGAACGATTCATCCCTTGTTCTCGATGTCCAGCGATCGTTCCCGCTATCTGTCGCTATTCGTTGGAATCGTTTTCTATCTAGTTTTATCTCCGTTGCGCCTTATTTCTCTGTTAATTTTCATTTAATATCCTTTCCCAGACATTTATCACTGCGGGTGTTTATGTACATTCAGAATTTTAGACATTAATTTA
>NW_015375295.1:0-205 GCF_001272555.1 Dufourea novaeangliae | reverse complement strand
CGCGGCGGGCGGTGCTACTCGTGTGGGGGCACCGGCCACGTGGCCCGGGAATGCGCCGAGGCCACCAAGTGCCCGGTCTGTACCGACCTCGGTCGGTCGGCCGGGCACCGTGTGGGTGGCGGGGGCTGCGCGCCTCCGCCGTCGCGGCGGAGCAGGCGGGGTGGGGCTGTGGCGGTGCCGGGCGCGGGGGCGACTGCGCGGGGCG
>NW_015375294.1:0-205 GCF_001272555.1 Dufourea novaeangliae | reverse complement strand
ATAACAACCGCGTCCTGGGGGCTAGCCCCGGTCGCGTCAGCCGCCGCCCCGTCGTCGCGCAGGGGCAAAGACGCTTCCGTGGCTGCGAGCCGAGCGCGGAGCTCCCTGAGCTCGCGCTCAAGCTCGACCTCCCGCTCCGAGGCCGTCGTCCGCTTCGCCTGCTCGGCGGCTGCATATTTAATATGCAGCGCCGCCTCCCGCAGGC
>NW_015375293.1:0-205 GCF_001272555.1 Dufourea novaeangliae | reverse complement strand
GTAATTCTACTCTGCACAGTCATCCGATTTAACTGAAGTTTCTCGAAAGTTTTGGCTGATTCTAGACAAATCTTTTTAGCAGCTATCTTGAAACAATCCTTAACAAAATCTCCGTCTGTAAATGGTCGGCACATTTTTGCTATAAGGCGAGATATTTCAAAACTTATTTCTGTTGCAACTTCTGAATCTTGAACACGTTTTGTAA
>NW_015375292.1:0-205 GCF_001272555.1 Dufourea novaeangliae | reverse complement strand
GATATCTTTACCTAGCGATTATCCGTGTGAAATTTATTTGTTTACTGACAATTTAATGTAAATGAATTGATTTTAATCAGTCAGTAATAGACGACGACTATACGTAGGTAATATATTATATTAGTTCTAAAGAATATTATAGTACATTTTGGCTGTTGGAAATGTACGAAGCACAAAAAGAAGAAAGGCAGCAACGTTCCAGGGA
>NW_015375291.1:0-205 GCF_001272555.1 Dufourea novaeangliae | reverse complement strand
ATCTAATAACACTATATTTCCTATTGGAATAAAATTGGGGAGTTCGAATGGAGTTCAAAATGTCCTATAAAATCGTATCTAATTGCACTGCAAATGTTTATGCGAACTTTCATTTTCAAAGACTATATTATGACAGAAAGAGAACAGAAATTTCCTCCCCGTGGAAAAGGGTTTTATCTACTTCGAAAGAAATAAATTAAAATTC
>NW_015375290.1:0-205 GCF_001272555.1 Dufourea novaeangliae | reverse complement strand
TGTGTACTACATCAATTTTCGTTTCGCCTAATAAAGTCGTCATATTAATAATAATAACAATAGAGCGTTGTCGTGAACACCTGGATATGATAGAACACTTTTTCTAGTTACTACTTAAATTTCCAATTTTATATTATCTAAGTAACACTAGCTATTCATCATTCTATTAATATTTTACTCGAATAAAAACGATCGTTTCATTGTA
>NW_015375289.1:0-205 GCF_001272555.1 Dufourea novaeangliae | reverse complement strand
GGAGTACCACTATTTTTTCGACTGGTGGCGCCATCCGTGGCGTAACGCTGAAACTGCTAGCCAATTATATGGCTAGTAGTTTCAGCTTATTATTTTTTTTCGACTGGTGGCGCCATCCGTGGCGTAACGCTGAAACTGTTAGCCAATTATATGGCTAGTAGTTTCAGCGGTTCGCCACGGATGGCGCCACCGGTCAAACAAATAG
>NW_015375288.1:0-205 GCF_001272555.1 Dufourea novaeangliae | reverse complement strand
CGAAAAACCTTCGAACGTATCCCTGTTCGCGACTGAGGCGACACACGACGCATGTCACGCTGCAAGTGGCGCCGTGAAGAACTCGTGGTGCCTCGATAGAGGGTGTACGTCGCATCGTTGCGGGGACGCTAGCTTGTTCAGAAGCGTCGACAATATCGAGTCGAGCACGCTGAGGCTGGCAAGCGACGCGACGGCGAAAATTAAA
>NW_015375287.1:0-204 GCF_001272555.1 Dufourea novaeangliae | reverse complement strand
GTATCCGAACTCGACGAGGTCTTCCCACGATTGCTGACCACTGGTGGACACTGGTCAAGGGGGCTTCAAGGGGTCTTCTCCATTATCCGAACTCGACTCAAGGGTTTGTTTCTTTTATTTTTTTTTATTGTGATCTATTTCACTTAATTGGGTTTTATTTTAATTTATTATAATTAGGTACTTGTGTTTTATTTTGATTTATTT
>NW_015375286.1:0-205 GCF_001272555.1 Dufourea novaeangliae | reverse complement strand
CAGACACGCGTTATTTCGTTTTTTAAGTCACAAATCGCCGTAAATGCGTTTAGTTAATATAGGCTGTTTGTCTTGCATTAAATTATATTGCATTATTAATTTTACATAAAAATTTTGTAATCGTAGTTAAATAATCCAGCCTTTTTGCAATGTTTCAACTATGAATTACCTCCTAGTTAGAAGTCAACGTGTTAAATAAAATCTG
>NW_015375285.1:0-205 GCF_001272555.1 Dufourea novaeangliae | reverse complement strand
GCGACGCAGAGAGACGTAGTAGCGTGTGTGTGCGCGCGCGCGCTCACGATCGAAGCGTGTCATGTATCCTGCGCGCGTGTGTATGTGTGTGAGTGTGTGTGTGGCGAGCCAGCGAGCGCCAGCACGCGCGCGCGCCCCGCGTACGCGTCGCTTATTATCTCGTTGACGATTAATTAATCTCGCGAGCCGCTCAGGGCAATCAGCC
>NW_015375284.1:0-203 GCF_001272555.1 Dufourea novaeangliae | reverse complement strand
AGACTTACCGAAATTTATGTCAAATTAATATTCGATTTAACATTTATTTCAGTACCTGGAATAAATTTGACAAGTGGTAGAAGGTTCTTATCCTTGTCTCTAGCGGTGGCTATACGCTGCGATTTGTAGCCAACGCTACCGCGGGAACTTGGCTGGCAAACTCGCGCTCTGATTGGTCGGGGTTTTTCGTTAATATCTCGGTA
>NW_015375283.1:0-205 GCF_001272555.1 Dufourea novaeangliae | reverse complement strand
TGATTCTTGAACCCCTTGAGTCTGGCATCTTTGAGGTTTCGAGTCTGAGGATTTTGAGCCCTCATGCTTTCTTGTCTGAATACCTCGAGCCTTTAATCTTCCGAGTCTGAATACTTTGAGCTTCTGAGTCTTGAAAGATGTGGATTCTTATAGCTTTTAAACCTTAGTGGTGTTGAGCCTGCGAACTTGCGAGTTTCAAGATCCT
>NW_015375282.1:0-205 GCF_001272555.1 Dufourea novaeangliae | reverse complement strand
TACCAAATGTAATTCATCAACTTCGATCGTAATCTTTTAATCCCCCATTTTCTGTAAACAACATGCGATAATTCAAACACAACGATCCGCTACTCACGATAATTCAAGAGTACGTGCAATAAGGAAAGAAAAAAGACTCCATCCAATTCACCGAATCGACAGAAAGATCAAGGTTCGTCCCCTCTCCGTCGCGACCTTTCCTCGC
>NW_015375281.1:0-205 GCF_001272555.1 Dufourea novaeangliae | reverse complement strand
GCTGTTGAAGAAGCTGACTCTTCAAAAGATGGCGGACAATGGTGACGTGCGTGAGCATCTGAAGAATTTCTTTGACACCGTCGATAAATTAACCGACATGGACGTAGACGTCCATCCCGATTTGTTAGCAATCATGTTGCTATATAGTTTACCCGCGAGTTTCGAGAATTTTCGATGCGCTATCGAATCGCGCGATCAAATGCCG
>NW_015375280.1:0-204 GCF_001272555.1 Dufourea novaeangliae | reverse complement strand
GTGATTGTGTCGGGTGATCAGTGTTAGTGCAGTGCAGTGAAGTGAATACATATTCTATGTATTAACCTGCTAACACTTCACGTTGCAACTCTTAACGTCGGCTGGTGTCGCATACCTGCGATCATCTGTGGCATGGACTCCACCCTGCCATAAACCATTTCGTCCGTCGATGCCCAGGCTCGGTACACTGACCTACTGACGCAG
>NW_015375279.1:0-205 GCF_001272555.1 Dufourea novaeangliae | reverse complement strand
GCGTTTTTAAATTTCGTGTGGCCAGACATTTGTAGTGAAAGTGGCATGATAAAGCCTGAAAACCATTACAGGTTTCCATCAAAACTGCAACACCAAGAAAACATAACGTAACAATAATAAAGCAGTTATTTTAGCTTCTACGGAGAACACTCGATATTAAATATTTTTTAAATAACTTATTTAACGGAGCTCATTTTGCAATCAA
>NW_015375278.1:0-205 GCF_001272555.1 Dufourea novaeangliae | reverse complement strand
TAGTGCCCCCGCCGCAAACAGAACAAAGGGTAATCATGGTAAATCGTCGCACGGGAATCCCAGTAGTAAAACTCCATATTTTATTGTCTTCTTTTTAACCCTGGCTATTGTCATTTTGTGGAGAAAATGTTTACGGCAGACCGAAATTATCGTAAATAATATTAAAGAATAAATTCAGAAAATTCATTTTATTTCAACCGTACTA
>NW_015375277.1:0-205 GCF_001272555.1 Dufourea novaeangliae | reverse complement strand
GCTGTTGTCCATAATTTTTTAACACCGGTGATAAACTAAAATTTTATTACTGTAAATCTACTACACCACTTTAAAATTACACCTTTTAAGTAACATCACTTTAAAATGATTTATTTCGCGTAAAGAATTAAAATAGTGATTCACATACTTCGTTAACATTGCCAGCGCAGATTCAATTGGAGTCAGAAGTCGTCTTGTAATATCG
>NW_015375276.1:0-205 GCF_001272555.1 Dufourea novaeangliae | reverse complement strand
CGCCTCTACGCTTTTGTCTCGCGAAGAATATACATATATTCCGTGACGGGGAAGGGGTAAACATCAAGTTTCACTGATAAATTGGGCAACTCGTTACGTGTTCCATGAACTTTTATGAGAATTTTTTGGTACAATTTATTTCATGATGTGCAAAACAACCAGTAATGTTATTGAGGAAGTGTGAAATTGCGTTTCTGTCCTGTGA
>NW_015375275.1:0-205 GCF_001272555.1 Dufourea novaeangliae | reverse complement strand
TTTTAAAATGAAAACAAGATTGAATCCAAATATTGCATACATATACAGAAAATGTAAAATAAATGTTTAGAACATATAAACTATATATTCATAGAATATAAAAGAAATATTTAAAAAAATATAAAATAGATATTCAGAAAATTAGAAATAAATACTGAGAAAATGTAGAATAAATATTCAGAAATTAAACAATTAACATAGAAAA
>NW_015375274.1:0-204 GCF_001272555.1 Dufourea novaeangliae | reverse complement strand
GTCGCCGTCGAGTGATTTTGTACAAGCGAGGCCATGATTCGACGGATCGATATCGTCGAGAAGCGCGGAATGGTTGCTGGCCCATTTTCGTAGTTCGAATTTTCCACAGCGCAGCAACCCGATTAATTGATCACTTTGTTCTCGGAGGGACTCCATTTCGTCCGCGCCGAAAAGTACGTCGTCAACGTAAATTTGATCGCGAAG
>NW_015375273.1:0-204 GCF_001272555.1 Dufourea novaeangliae | reverse complement strand
TCTCCGGGGCGCCTCCATCGGGGGGTTCTGTGACCCCACTCTCTCGCCACACGGGGTCTCTGGAGCCTCCACCGGGGGTTCTGTGACCCCGCTCTCTCACCACACGGGGTCTCTGGCACCGAAAAATAGTTGACGCCGAACGTTAGTGTTTCTTAACAACTTATATTTTAAATAATTGCTCCCAATTTGCTCCCTCGGAATCTA
>NW_015375272.1:0-204 GCF_001272555.1 Dufourea novaeangliae | reverse complement strand
ACCAGGCGAGGTTGCAAAATAGAAAATATTTCTGTTATATAAATCTCTATTTCTGTGAAAAGTGGAAATTGAATACTTAGTTTTGAGAATGATTTTCAATATTAGTAATTATACTTAAGTTTCTAATGAAATATTTATACGTATATACACTACCATCTCTGGATCTTATTTTGTATAGCTTGTTCGTTAACCTAACACCTATTG
>NW_015375271.1:0-204 GCF_001272555.1 Dufourea novaeangliae | reverse complement strand
GGCGGTTTTTCTCGCGCGTTTGACCTCGGAGTTCCACCAGTGCACCGGTTTATGTTTGGGGTTAATGCGGATGGTAGGAACAGACAGTTCAGCGGCTTTTTTTATTGCGTGGTAAGTGTGATACAGCGCTGTCGGAGTTTTTTGTAATTCTTGTCTCAGAATCCAGGTAAATTTAACTGGATCCCATTTTGCGTAGCTTCTAAT
>NW_015375270.1:0-204 GCF_001272555.1 Dufourea novaeangliae | reverse complement strand
AAAATAACCGAACTCCCTTTTGTTAGCCTACTAAAGAATGAGACATATAAGAATTTTTGTTTATAAAATTATTCTATTAGTATCCCAAAATTGAAATATCGAAGGAAAATCAAAACACCAACTATACATTCGTAAATTGACACTAATTAGAGGAAACAATGATCAAATTGACGTGCTCCACAATCAAAACTAGACGAAAGATGC
>NW_015375269.1:0-204 GCF_001272555.1 Dufourea novaeangliae | reverse complement strand
AGTGCTAAAAAAATTTACCATATATCTGATCTTTTTTATATTTATTACCTCTTAATATCAACTTAAAACCTTAACACACTGGGTTTTGCACAACTTTTAATTCTCTATCAGAATATATATTAAAGACGTACTAAGTTGACTTTAAAGAATAATAAAACTAAAACAAATCGAAAAAGTGGAGATACTTTACATATAAGTATCTGC
>NW_015375268.1:0-204 GCF_001272555.1 Dufourea novaeangliae | reverse complement strand
TATATGTACCCTCTAGGGATTTTTTCGTAGAGTTAACGAGAATTTGTTAGTGGACGAATTGAACCAACGAATAGCAATATAGGGGGAAAAGGAGTACTCGAGCTCGCGGAGCTTCGAGACGGGAGAGAATTTTATCCGCGGTACGTGTTGTACGCGAGAATGCAGTCATAGTCTTTCAGATGTTTTTCTAATTCTTGATATACG
>NW_015375267.1:0-204 GCF_001272555.1 Dufourea novaeangliae | reverse complement strand
CGGGCTCGGCGCTATGCGGGGAGGCACCGGGATCTCTTGCGAACACAACCGGTACCTCCCCAGGGCCGGCTCCGCCAGTTGGCGGTCAAGCGCCCTCCCTGTGGTGGGGGGAAGCGAAGAGGTCCCCACCCCGCCGGACTGTGGGTGCCACAGTCCCGCGATCCCAACGGTCCCTTTTAGTCGCCTCTTACGACAGGCAGGGAT
>NW_015375266.1:0-204 GCF_001272555.1 Dufourea novaeangliae | reverse complement strand
TAGCCATCATGAGTACAAACTATGGATATTACCGCGATATTACGACACCTACGAACAGTCGGATAACATAACATGTACTTGTGTCACGCGAAAACACTTCAAATAATTCAAAAACTTTCGAGTAGCTACCCCTATGTGGAGGAGTGATTTCTAAAGAGGAAGAAAGCCTACTAGATGACCTAAAAGTTTCATTACTGTTACTAA
>NW_015375265.1:0-204 GCF_001272555.1 Dufourea novaeangliae | reverse complement strand
ATATTTTCAGCTGTCGGTTTAGGGATTTTATTGGTGTAAAAATATAGAAGACAGGGTAGATGTCCCACTTACTGCCACCTTAAGATTGTCGTGTAATGTCATCTAATCATTATACGTGGTGTTTAACTTAAAAATTGTCTCAGTTTGGAACAGAATATTATTTAACATCTATTTCATTAGTGAAAAATAGTTTTATGCGGTCAA
>NW_015375264.1:0-204 GCF_001272555.1 Dufourea novaeangliae | reverse complement strand
CTGTGGTAATACTTCTTTGTAAAAGTTTAGTGGAAAGTACTTTCATATTTTTAAACATGTAACCATTTAAATCGACGAATGTAAATAATTGCAATCCAGAGAAGAGTCTGTTTTCTGATAAAAAGTTGCTCTCCGCTAACACCAAGAGGAAAAGAAACTCCTTAAAAGTATCGCCTTGGAAGCCATCATCTCGAACTCGCCTGT
>NW_015375263.1:0-204 GCF_001272555.1 Dufourea novaeangliae | reverse complement strand
TTTCACCTATGAAATACTTGCAAAGTGTACTCTTTTTGAACAAAAAATAGTTGGTCACCTTATCTTACATCGCTGCAATCTTCGTATCGCTGCATCACGTGCACGTCTTATCGTTTTTGAACTTATTCTAGTACATAACAGCAATATTCAAAGTGGACATAGTTATTGACCCACCCTGTATATATGTATATATATATATATATA
>NW_015375262.1:0-204 GCF_001272555.1 Dufourea novaeangliae | reverse complement strand
GTCGTGGGAACTCCAGGCATTTAAATAATTGGACGATACAGAACATTTATTCCACGACGATGGAAGACGAAGTCTCGAGATGAAGGTGCAACAATTGTTTGCGATACCGAAACGCTGCAAGAGTAATGTTCCATCGTGAGAGGCGACTTAAGAAAGATCACATATCGTACAGAAGCCGCGCGAAGATCGAATATAGCCGAATTG
>NW_015375261.1:0-204 GCF_001272555.1 Dufourea novaeangliae | reverse complement strand
CCGTGGATGTCTTTCGGACTACGAAACGCGGCTCAAACGTTTCAACGTGTCATGGACGAGGTGTTGCGCGGCCTCGACTGGTGCTACGTGTACATTGACGATATCCTCGTGGCGTCCGGCTCAGTCGAGGAACACGAGGACCATTTACACGAACTGTTCCGCCGTTTGAACGATTACGGTGTGTTAGTGAACGCGGCAAAGTGT
>NW_015375260.1:0-204 GCF_001272555.1 Dufourea novaeangliae | reverse complement strand
TCGATTTTTTGTAACTTTCACTTTTCTGGTCTTTCGTTTCGCTTTGCTGTTTCCTGTATATTTTTTTTCTTCGGCGTTTCTCACGGTCTCGTGCGAGTCTGGTTATTGTCATGCACATTTGGTAACCAGGTTCGGGTAAGACCCGGGCTTCTTACTCTTACATCCACTTTTACCTAGGGTCTTTAGGTTTTCCTAAAACTCCTT
>NW_015375259.1:0-204 GCF_001272555.1 Dufourea novaeangliae | reverse complement strand
CTCAGTGAAATACAATAGAAAACAAAACATTGATCAGATGCAACTGCTTTTCTATTTTATTCTGAACAGAATAAATACTTAATTGTGATAGCTATATATATATAAGACTAGAAGAAACTATGACATACTCACTAATATTTCATTTCCTAATTTATAGTACGTAGCCGTATGACTAGAGTGGGAACGAAAGTTAACCAAAGACTG
>NW_015375258.1:0-204 GCF_001272555.1 Dufourea novaeangliae | reverse complement strand
TACTTGGACGGGTGCCTTCAATTGGCCTGCGAGGCTAACTTGTTCGATTGGGCCCTGGAGATCTCTAAGTATGGCAGCGCTGAACAGAAGAAAGAGGTTCATTATAGACACGCCATGGCCCTGGAGGATGAGGGTCGTTTTTCCGAGGCTGAGAAGGAATTCGTGAACGCGGGACGAACCATGGAGGCTGTACAAATGTACATA
>NW_015375257.1:0-204 GCF_001272555.1 Dufourea novaeangliae | reverse complement strand
CTTCACATGAATTATTTCATTAACTAATTGCCATATGTGGCTGCAACAAATATCATTGGCTTCAGAATTCAAAGCCCTATCACTGTGCTAAATATTATTAAATAGTCAGCGTTACACCTGGGGACTTCTTTTCGTAAGTGTTGAGGAGCCTTCAAACCCTCATCGAGGATTTACTGTATTCCGAATTGTACAGAGTTCGGTAGA
>NW_015375256.1:0-204 GCF_001272555.1 Dufourea novaeangliae | reverse complement strand
TCCGATGAACATTCGTTCCTTCCTGGAGCTCTTAAAAAGTGGAGTAAAATCAAAAGTAAAGACAATCTACTGATCCTCTCGTCACGAAGACTCCTATGAACATTCGTTCCTTCCTCGAGCTCTTAAAATGTGGAGTAAAAACAAAAGTAAAGACCATCAACTGATCCTCTCGCCACGAAGACTCCGATGAACATTCGTTCCTTC
>NW_015375255.1:0-204 GCF_001272555.1 Dufourea novaeangliae | reverse complement strand
GTGCCGCCGGCGAGGGGGCCGGCGGAGTCGGGGGTGGTGGCGTTGCCACCGTTGCCCCTTCGGTGGCGGCTCGAGCGGGCGGCCGCGGCCGCTGTGGTGGCGATGGAGCCGCGGCCGGCTCCGCGGTCGCCTCCGCCTGGTGGGGTGTCTCGGAAGGAGCGCCCCGTCACTATGGCGGCGGTTGAGAGGGCCGTGGAGCGGCGC
>NW_015375254.1:0-204 GCF_001272555.1 Dufourea novaeangliae | reverse complement strand
TGCCTTCGCGGCGCGACCTTTCACTAACGCGCGCGCACACGAACCAGAAATCGTTTTTTTTTTCTTTGCGATAACCGTTCGATCTATTCGCGATTCATCGTACCTGACGAGTTTTCCACGATCGTGATTTTAATTTGGTCCGAAATCCAATGAAATCCAATGAAATCGAATGAATAAAATTACGATAGTCTTCTTTGTAATTAA
>NW_015375253.1:0-204 GCF_001272555.1 Dufourea novaeangliae | reverse complement strand
CTATAATGAAAAATAAATGAATGGGGCAATTACAGTCGTGGATTTGTTACTGTGTTATTAACTATTGAAAAAATACGATTGAAATACGCGTAAAAAAAAAAAGTCTGGCGTGAAGCACCTTTTCTTAACTAATAAATGGGAACGATCGATGACCCATATGAAACTAGTAAATGAAATAACTTGAAACGAATGAAATTCACTCAT
>NW_015375252.1:0-204 GCF_001272555.1 Dufourea novaeangliae | reverse complement strand
GTAGGTGGTAAAAGACAGCCGGAGAAATTGCGAACGAGGTGGAGGAAACAGAAATAGAGAGGCTTTACGGGGGTAGGGGAAAAAGGGCGAAGAGAGAACACGTAACTACGTTTAGTAAACACGGGGGTAAGTTACATCGTTCTGCGGCAAACGACAAAACAAAGTTTGATACGCTCCCTGGATCGCCTTTCCCTTTCTCTCTAT
>NW_015375251.1:0-204 GCF_001272555.1 Dufourea novaeangliae | reverse complement strand
TCGAAAATGAAGTCTGAAATAAAAAGATGTTACTCTATATTTTCGACTTATGTTTCACGTAGAGTAACTCCCCACCCGGTTTAACCACTAGTTACACGATGTATATTTTTATGGAGTGAATCACTCCAAGTTCCACGTGTGAACCAATGAGTTATTAGCCTATTATCCCGCGGAGCTCTTTCACGATCAGCAGTGTTTTCGGAG
>NW_015375250.1:0-204 GCF_001272555.1 Dufourea novaeangliae | reverse complement strand
CGGCACTGGCCCACCTAACCCAACCCTCTCTCACTCCTATTTACCTTTCTTCCTCCTTTCAGCTTCCCCCATCCCCGTGCTCTGGGTTCTTCTCTTTCTTTCGTCCTTTTTTTATTTCAGATGTTTCGGACTTGGTTTAGAGTATTATGGGGTATACGCAGGTCGTCAGGGGTGTTGAAATTACGCCGCGAATTTTGTGGAACC
>NW_015375249.1:0-204 GCF_001272555.1 Dufourea novaeangliae | reverse complement strand
TAATCGAGCAATAAATAAAGCTAAGAATTGTAAAACATACCACAAGACTTCATTATTCTTTACGGAAAGAAGTAGTAGTCAGCACTGGTCAGAAAAAAGTAGTAATACTCAGCATTGCCCAGACACATACAAGTAGTGGTGGTCAGTACTGACCAGACACAAAAATTTGTAGTAATTAGTACTAATCAAACACTCCAGACTAAC
>NW_015375248.1:0-204 GCF_001272555.1 Dufourea novaeangliae | reverse complement strand
GAATTTAGAATTAGAATTAAGATACCGGGGAGAATTGATAGATTCATAGAAAGCACCAATTATGTTAAGCTTGTCAATAGGATTTGAAAAAATATAATTTGTGTCAATTTTTTGCGTTTTAGATAAATCGCATTTACTTCTTTGTATTATGCTGGTATTGCTATGAGATAAATGTATATCACCTATGCTTTCAAATTGCTTAGC
>NW_015375247.1:0-204 GCF_001272555.1 Dufourea novaeangliae | reverse complement strand
CCGCAGGGTGGAGATAACAGAAATTCGAATATTCTTGTGAATGATGGAATCTGCTGAAGAGTATAGTAACTCACGTATTTGTTCATATACTTTCCCAATTACAATCAAGTGTACAAATTTTCATGCAATTACTATTCAAATAACCTCATGATTTTTATTTTTATCATGCTTTCGAGATAAATTTTTCTTAATTTTAAAGTTAGA
>NW_015375246.1:0-204 GCF_001272555.1 Dufourea novaeangliae | reverse complement strand
CATTAACGAGAATTTACACCAGTGAAAAGTCGTTTCGTCTGTAATAATCTTCATCCCTCGTCTGCGAACGAATGCTAGAAAGAATCACAATTCGCCAGGCGAAAAAAATGTATAATGATTTTCAAGGTGTGCAAGGTTAGTAAGTGATGAGTACGAAAGATTTTGCATTTATAACGCCTCTTACCTTGGGAAATAAAATTCAAA
>NW_015375245.1:0-204 GCF_001272555.1 Dufourea novaeangliae | reverse complement strand
ATCATAAGAGTAAAATATTAATATATCGTACTTCACAAAGGTAACAGTAGTTCACTAATTTTCTTCATAAAGAGATAATTTAACATAAACCTACTACAACCAGTCAAATGACCTTTTTCCTAATTCCTACCTTTTTGAAGAGTTCGGTAGGTTGACTGACGAAACACTTTGATTTTCTGCACTACAATTTTTTACATTAGAAAT
>NW_015375244.1:0-204 GCF_001272555.1 Dufourea novaeangliae | reverse complement strand
TTCTTAAACGTGATACTTTTGTATAAGTATTTCTGTATTACTATAATTTTTCATTTTTAAGTTCCTTTCAGTTTTTATCCTCCATCTTTTAGTAGAATTTGTAACGCAATGAATAGAGACCTGGATTAATATCGTTAGAAGGAGCGTATTTTTTTCTACATACGTCACTGCAAACCTCCATATCCATACCTTGGCACATTAGCC
>NW_015375243.1:0-204 GCF_001272555.1 Dufourea novaeangliae | reverse complement strand
GAAGCGACGACATGCAAGTGCCGCTGATTTCCTCTCATACTTTGAGGAAATCCAATGTACTGTTACACCGAAGAAACTTCTTCTTCGTGCAGAAAATATATCTGCCGTGGTGCAAACATATGAAACTGTTTTCAAGTGTTGTTTAATTTGATAAATATTTTTCAAAAACAGGTTGTTCATTACTCGTCCTACTGTGCGTCGGCT
>NW_015375242.1:0-204 GCF_001272555.1 Dufourea novaeangliae | reverse complement strand
CCTGGCGTCCATTGAGTATCGACGCACCCAGGCCTGGCCGATGCCACGAATCTCGGATAGTGTTTCGTTCGACAGATTCCTCCAGGTGGTCGAATTAAAAATGTTCGATTTTATCGACAGATCTGGCATCTCGGTCGTGAAATTCAACGCAGAGTCTATTAACTTGGACAGGGATGCGCTCAGAGGTTTTAATTCGATTACGGT
>NW_015375241.1:0-204 GCF_001272555.1 Dufourea novaeangliae | reverse complement strand
TTTATTTAATTCAGATAATTCGTATCAGTTAAAAATTCATATAAACTTTAAAACAAATACATATTATAAAATTATATAAAATTACAGTTTCAGGATTACTACAGTTTGTAGACCACGTTATATCGAAACTGGGTTGAATATATAATACTGCGTTACACGAAGGTTACCTGTATTCCAAAGTTGCTATATAACGATAACCACTAA
>NW_015375240.1:0-204 GCF_001272555.1 Dufourea novaeangliae | reverse complement strand
CTTTCGACTGAACTTCCGCAAACTGTTTAACGAGGATAAAATGTTCGATATGTAATTGAAATGGTTAAGATTATTTCATGACACTGAAAAGATTATAGTAATTTATCCCCGCCTATTTGCATATGTTTTCGATCTCTGGGAATGAAATTTCAAAAAATCCTGAAATTACTTTTCAGACAGTTGTGTGAGTATCATTTTGAACTA
>NW_015375239.1:0-204 GCF_001272555.1 Dufourea novaeangliae | reverse complement strand
ACTAACTATCGAGGAAATCACAAGTGTATGCTGTCTTAATGCTATTTGTCCTCGTTCTTGGATATTCGACGCCATTTTGAAAAAAGAAAAATGTATGAGGAATGTTCTAAACTTAAACCGTGGTACTAGTTTATTGAAAAGAAATTGTGGATCACTTATCGGTACGCCTAACATATTTTGTATAGAAGGTTTATTCACTAAATT
>NW_015375238.1:0-203 GCF_001272555.1 Dufourea novaeangliae | reverse complement strand
TATCCGAACGTTCTATTATCCGAACGTTCTACTACCCGAACGTTCTACTATCCGAACGTTCTACTATCCGAACGTTCTACTATCCGAACGTTCTATTATCCGACCGTTCTATTATCCGAACGTTCTATTATCCGAACATGCTATTATCTATACGTTTTATTATCTGTACGTTCTACCACGAATAGAGTGTTTCTCCACAACAG
>NW_015375237.1:0-204 GCF_001272555.1 Dufourea novaeangliae | reverse complement strand
ATTTGGATCATTGCCTTGTTCGAATTTTATGGACGTTGATCAAGATGTTAAATAACACCTTCTTCAAGTGGTAACAAATCTTACAGGCTCCAATAGCGTTAAAAATAACCGTATCTATTATACGTTTAGTCACTTTGAAGACACCTGTTGCAAAAAATAGAGATCATTGGAGTTAAGGAAACCCTAGGTAATCGGTTGTTAACA
>NW_015375236.1:0-204 GCF_001272555.1 Dufourea novaeangliae | reverse complement strand
GTATGTTTCTATTGTTATTTGGTATAATTCAGGTGATAACGTGGAATCTGACGACGTTTAATATAAGTTATTGGTTCGAGCTGAAGTAACGAAACTTTTGTTAGGGGAGAGTGGGGTAAAGAAAGGAAAGGAAAACTGTTCTTCGAAATAAACAAAATTGATTATTTTCAACATTTTTCAAGTAACATTTTATCCATTTTCAAT
>NW_015375235.1:0-203 GCF_001272555.1 Dufourea novaeangliae | reverse complement strand
TCTAATTGAGCTACTGTACCACATTCGATTTACTTGTTGGTATGTATATACATTACTCCATGAATCCATGTTCTTACGAAACATTTGAAAGATTGGCAAACCTTAGAGTCGATCCACACTATCGATCCGCTCTCGGTTCGATCACATCCCTGAGTATCCATACTACCGGTCGTTCACGATCACACATATTCCCATTTAGTGGC
>NW_015375234.1:0-203 GCF_001272555.1 Dufourea novaeangliae | reverse complement strand
CCCCACTACGTCCTACTCGGCGACACCCCACACAAGCGTTTTCTACCTCTGTCTGTGTGCGCTGGCCGTTCGAGAGACGGTGAGCTATATTTAGAAAAGAGTGGGGGTAAACTGTACCACGATTCTGACATCACTGCTGTCTTGGAAATCCTGTTCGAATACCCCTGCGGCGAAAATTCACGTTCTCGACGCGATGCCCCGCA
>NW_015375233.1:0-204 GCF_001272555.1 Dufourea novaeangliae | reverse complement strand
TGATTTATTTATAAATACTTCTATCGGTTACAGTGTTTATCACACCTACTGCTCAGTCAGTGAGCCTATCTTCGCTGGCAGGAATAGCTTAGAGGGTGCTATCAAATGCCACACAAGTGAAAAAGAACATGAAGAGCTCAGACCTAATTCGTCTACGAAACCCGAAACATCATCAGTATAATTCAATTGTGTAGAACAATATAC
>NW_015375232.1:0-204 GCF_001272555.1 Dufourea novaeangliae | reverse complement strand
CGAATATTGCCTGTATTTTTAAAACCAATTCGAAATTCGCAAAATGCTGACTTAACACCCCCTTCCCCATAATTCTACGTGGATTACATCGTAGTCCATTTTGAACAAAATTTCAGACATCGAGGGAAGAAAGTGATTGATTTGGCGTGGAATGACCCTATTATGTTTTATGTTTCCTCGTATTTTGTGTAAGATGGTGTACTT
>NW_015375231.1:0-204 GCF_001272555.1 Dufourea novaeangliae | reverse complement strand
TAATGATTATAACTATGTTACCCTATTATAGAGAACACTGTGTAATTCAGACCTTAAGATTCATATTTCGAGAGTTTTCACCTAGTTTACCAGAACTGGCGTGTCGTCTGCTGTTTCTAGAATACTCGAGAGTAAGGATGCTTCGGATTGTTGATTTTAAAGAGGATAGTCCTGGTAGATACGAAGCGATAGTACAATTAGCAG
>NW_015375230.1:0-203 GCF_001272555.1 Dufourea novaeangliae | reverse complement strand
TCACTGTACGGTCACTAACACTGTACACTTGTCAGAATCATATTATTTAATTTAAGTAGTTTTATTATTTATCGTGGTGCTCCTACGTTAATTTATTGTTATAGAGGAATGTGTTGTTCCTACGTCAATTTATTGTTATGAAGGAATGTGTTGTTCCTACGTTAAGAAAAATACCAAAGTATTCGTGCGACGAATACATGTTT
>NW_015375229.1:0-203 GCF_001272555.1 Dufourea novaeangliae | reverse complement strand
AAAAAAGTTATAAACAAATAAAGAAATTTATCACCAGCAGCCCCATAAACATTTTTCCTTAATTCTCAAGTTGGATATGTTTTTCCGGGATTTATTCATGTATATCCACCGAAAATTTTCGTTTGTCCACCCTTCAAAACAAAGTTATAAACAAATTAAGAATATGATATAAATACTCCCACGAACATTTTTCCTTCATTTCT
>NW_015375228.1:0-203 GCF_001272555.1 Dufourea novaeangliae | reverse complement strand
GTACTTCTTTGAATCGAATTCAGGAAGTCACTAGGAACGCATGTACTAGGGTTCTAGTTACAGTTGGCTCGAGTCCACATTTGTGTCCACGTGGCACTTGACAACGTTGCTGCTTTCACGATTCTGTGGAATTTATATGGTACTGTTTGTTGAGTAAAGATCATCTATATGCAGTGAGTTCTTTTGATTGTATTTTTTATTCA
>NW_015375227.1:0-202 GCF_001272555.1 Dufourea novaeangliae | reverse complement strand
TCACCACGAGGAGGTTGCTGCGAGTGGAGGCCCAAGGCAGGTAGATGGAATCACAAGTTCTACGTCTTCCCACCTTTTACAATAAACCTTATAAATAACTTAAATCTTAACTATCTAATACTATCGGTACTAAAATCCTTCGGCGGATGACTTCTTTCTTGAGCCTAAACCTATAAAAAACTAAGTTCCCTCGTCGGTTGTC
>NW_015375226.1:0-203 GCF_001272555.1 Dufourea novaeangliae | reverse complement strand
TCCGGATCCTGGGGGTGAACACTAGGCCGTGTCCATGGCCTCCCCAGGGCCGGGTCCTCCCTCTCTCCTCTCAGCCGGCGCCACCGGCGGCTTACGCTCGTTTCCGGCGCGTCCCCCGGCCGACAACCCCCGACCACTTGGTCGTGGTGTCGGTCATCTGGGGGGCGACCGTGGGCTCCTTGCGCCGCGACGGCGGTGGTGCC
>NW_015375225.1:0-203 GCF_001272555.1 Dufourea novaeangliae | reverse complement strand
GTGCGCTGAAAGCTTATTTAAACACGCACGAATTAGACGCACCTGTGGAGTCGTTTAAACAACTAACTTCGATGCATTATTGGTAATGTTATACAGGGTGGGACAATAACAATGTCCACTTTGAATATTGTCGTTATTTATAATAATATAAAAATATGTTATATACAGAACTTACACGGTATAGAGGAGGGCATATTGTGACA
>NW_015375224.1:0-203 GCF_001272555.1 Dufourea novaeangliae | reverse complement strand
TGTGTCTCGCGACACTGGTTCCGGGATTGAAACGTGCTGTCGCGTCTCGTGGTATTGCGCTAATTGCTACACATGCCTATCCAGAAAGGCACCACCACGTTTTCCTCTCTATCATAAACATACCGGTGTGGTTTTCGTTCTTTCTACTCTGTATTAGAATTTACCGACGAGACTTATTTGCACACATTAATGATTTGAATATT
>NW_015375223.1:0-203 GCF_001272555.1 Dufourea novaeangliae | reverse complement strand
CCCGAAGAAAATACTACAGTTGCTAACTCTTCTAAAACAAACAAAACTTTGCCAAAAATTATTGTATCGTAATTCGAATGCAATCGCAGTTGCTAACAACCCTGGTGTTAGAGGTTAATGCAACTGTAAAAAATAAATGAAAAAAAAAACAATCTTCTGAAATCGATTTACTTATTCACATCGTTTCTTCGTTGAAAGTGTGT
>NW_015375222.1:0-203 GCF_001272555.1 Dufourea novaeangliae | reverse complement strand
GGGGGCGGCATCAAGGCCCCGACGGGGTCCCCGACCTCCATCGAGACCTCCATCGGGACCGGGTCCCTCGCCGTCCCCGCCACAATCCCCGCCAGCATCTCCGCCATCGGGGACGTCCGCCGGGCCTCCCGCCGCGCGGTCAGCGCCTCCACAGCGGTGAGCCGGGCGCGGAGGTCTCGCACCTCGCTCTCCAGCACGAGCTC
>NW_015375221.1:0-203 GCF_001272555.1 Dufourea novaeangliae | reverse complement strand
GTTACATACGAGGGGTGTTTCCAAAGTTCTGGGAATTGTATTACAAACGTTTTATTTTATTAATTTTTATCTATACGATATTGTAAATTTTCAATGTAATTTCTATTTAACTCTACGCACTTGTCCCCGCGCGACAGTAGTTTTTTTAGACCATCTAAAAAAAACCTTTCTAGGACTCTCTTCATTGAGTCACTTATGTCCTA
>NW_015375220.1:0-203 GCF_001272555.1 Dufourea novaeangliae | reverse complement strand
TCTTTGTGAAGTTAAAAGGATTAGTTTACTAAATAATGCGTTAAACAAATTTTGAAAATTTTTGTATACACATAACGAAATATTCTTTTTTGATTGCACGGTAATTGGGACAGTTTTGAATAAATAAAGCAAATGCTAAGTAATAGGTTACTAGTGTCTAAATAAATAAACAAAATTTCAAAATATTCGGTTGATGGAGTTTT
>NW_015375219.1:0-203 GCF_001272555.1 Dufourea novaeangliae | reverse complement strand
AATTTCTTTCACGTATCCAGGACGGCAAAAAACATCGCGGGTCTACTTATTAAAATCCGAACAGAGGTCACTGAGATTCACACCTAGATCCATTATTTCTTATTCCTTTTATTAGTCACTAAGAACAGTTTAATTCAAGCGAATAATTAATTAAAAATTCTCATATACCTACGTTCCAGTAACTGTTTCAATTTTATTTTCCT
>NW_015375218.1:0-203 GCF_001272555.1 Dufourea novaeangliae | reverse complement strand
TTTTCTATATTCTGTAAATTTCCTTATGTAAATCGTACTTCATTCTACATTCATAAATGATACTAGACGATTAAACATTGAAATTATAAGTAAGCAATGTGACTTCGTTCGCATCACATTCACCTGTATATCAAACTTTTAAAGTTGAACTCATAAATATACTTTTAATATAAAATATTTATGAATTACATTACTAATTGTAA
>NW_015375217.1:0-203 GCF_001272555.1 Dufourea novaeangliae | reverse complement strand
AATTCCATTTAAAAAAACAAATTTGACCTGAGTATATCCTTTATGCGTCCAGCTACAAAAAAACCTGTTCATATAAAATTGTTGCCCGCTCGAAACCATTCAATTTTTATCCGAAACATTTTTCGGTATTATCAAGGGTCTCGACGATACTCGAGGCGGTCGATGTAAATGTCTCACCCTACATAGAGTATGTCTACGTAGTT
>NW_015375216.1:0-203 GCF_001272555.1 Dufourea novaeangliae | reverse complement strand
GGAAAATAACATAAAACCTCATACAAGAGTTTACTATCTTTCAAGTCTTAGGACTACTTCGACCAACTTTGATTAACTTCAATCAACGATTAAGTTAGCTACACTGTAATGTAGTTAATCGTTGATTAAACTTAATCGATGTTGGTCGAAGTGACTCTTACAATATCCTTTGCATTCCACTGATTTTTTTGGATACAATAAAT
>NW_015375215.1:0-203 GCF_001272555.1 Dufourea novaeangliae | reverse complement strand
ATACGGATAGGGGATGGTTCTGCCAGGGGTTGTTAGAAATTAAAAGAAAGTTCGAAGGGTTTCCTGGTATCATTGTTTGCTGATAATGGTCTGAAATCGGTTATTCGTAATTTTAGTGTTTGTCGAAATTGAGAAATCTCTTGGGGGAGGATTTAAACGTCGGAGGGGGTAAAATGTAATATTAGATGTACCGATAAATAATA
>NW_015375214.1:0-203 GCF_001272555.1 Dufourea novaeangliae | reverse complement strand
TGTCACAGTTATATATAATAATAACTTCCATTATAATGTTATTATACATAACAAAACCTCATTTTTCTTACCATTGATCAGTAAACCCTCTTGAAATATTTGAAAGGAATAAAACGTTTTGTAAGTTCCTATGATATTTCTAACAATGCTCAGCACCTGAATGCTATCGAAGAAAGAAGACAGAGGACACAGATAATTGTTTT
>NW_015375213.1:0-203 GCF_001272555.1 Dufourea novaeangliae | reverse complement strand
TCTACGTGCTTTCAGCTATAAACTGAGTGCTTCAGCTAAACGAAAGCTGTCCGTATAACGGTGGAAGAGCTGTGCAAAGTGAACTAGCCGGGGTACGCATGACGAGATACAGTGTCAACCGTTGCAAATAAAGTGCGATCTTAACAGTGTTCTGGTCGTTTATTGTTATTGCCACTGACTGGAGATTAATCTACGTTCTTTCA
>NW_015375212.1:0-203 GCF_001272555.1 Dufourea novaeangliae | reverse complement strand
GAATGTGATTGACGTTAATCTCGCGTAGTGGAACACTAAGAAGGGAAGGCACGGAAGTGTCCCACTCCGATTTCGATGAAACTTCGTATGTCTCTTAAGCAGTCAAAAATAAGGGATACGTGTTTTTTTTTATCGGCTGTGACGCGACTTTATGGGGTGAAACCACCCCTCGAAGTTTCGACACGATACTACTATCTCGAAAA
>NW_015375211.1:0-201 GCF_001272555.1 Dufourea novaeangliae | reverse complement strand
GGGGTCCAAAGACCCCGTCGCGAGCGGGGCCTTCAAAAGTCGATGTGGGGTCCAAAGACCCCACCGCGAGCGGGGCCTTGACGAGTCGATGTGGGGTCCAAAGACCCCGCCGCGAGCGTGGTCATGAGGGGTCGATGAGGGGTCCAAAGACCCCGCCGCGAGCGGGGCCTTCAAAAGTCGATGTGGGGTCCAAAGACCCCG
>NW_015375210.1:0-203 GCF_001272555.1 Dufourea novaeangliae | reverse complement strand
TCTCTGTCACACACATAAGCTGCACAACACGGGTAGTTAGCGACTTAAAGCATGCGGCTTATTACCTTTTCACCCTAGCAGTGAAAGATTCACCCCATATTTACTGGAGGGTTAAGAACAGAGATGGACAAAATTTTTACCTGAATACAAATCGTGAATAAAGAAAAAAAGATAAAAAAATGTTTATCGTTACTCAAAGCTTG
>NW_015375209.1:0-203 GCF_001272555.1 Dufourea novaeangliae | reverse complement strand
ATTGTAAAAGTTTAAATTTTCATTCGTGCGTCATTCCTTATCTCATCTACGTCTGTTTACATTCTATGCCGATGAGTCGTCGCTGGCCTTGGACGTTTGGCGAGAATCTAAATCTCGCCACGAGCCGTAGGACGTAGCTCTTCCATCGTTCTCCTCACGGGCAGAATTGCATGCGGGACATGAGGCAACAGCGTCAGAACATT
>NW_015375208.1:0-203 GCF_001272555.1 Dufourea novaeangliae | reverse complement strand
ATAATATTATCAAATACCTATTTTATATAATTTCAAAGTTTTCATATGATAATATTACTAAACTTCTACATTATAACATTTCCAAATTCTTATATTATAATATATCACGAAATTTCTACGTTATAACATTACCAAATTTCTGTTTTACAATATTACTAAATTTTAATTTTATATCACCAAATTTCTACATTGTAATGTTACCA
>NW_015375207.1:0-203 GCF_001272555.1 Dufourea novaeangliae | reverse complement strand
AGTAAATTAAATGTATAATATAAATTTGTAAAATAGAATTTTTTTATTATTCTGTTACGAACATTGTTGAATAGAATTCGATCTACTAACTAGCTAACGATTACAATTAATATTTTATTAGTTCATTAAATTAACAACTTACTACATTACAATACTGTTATAGTTGTAGAAATTAAATAGTATAATAATACGAAGACGTATAA
>NW_015375206.1:0-203 GCF_001272555.1 Dufourea novaeangliae | reverse complement strand
TTCCTTATCTATTTTGACTTTCTTTGTTATCATACCTGGTATCTGTAATTTTTCCTCTTCTCTCCATTTCTCCCTTATACCTACAATTATTCCTCTACTTGCTCTTCCTTTCTTACTCTCTCTGCTTGCCACTTGGTGTGTCCACCTGTACCCCTTTGGCAATATTTTCTTTGTTATTTCCCAGTCTCTCTTTTCTGTCCATG
>NW_015375205.1:0-203 GCF_001272555.1 Dufourea novaeangliae | reverse complement strand
CCCGATGGAGGTCTCGATGGAGGTCGGGGACCCCGTCGGGGCCTTGATGCCGCCGCCGCCGCCTGTGCCGCCGGCGAGTGGGCCGGCGGGGTAGGGGGCGGTGGCGTTGCAACCCCTGCCCCCTCGGCGGTGGCTCGAGCGGGCCGCCACGGCTTCTGTGGCGGCGATGGAGCCGCGGGCGGCTCCGCGGTCGCCACCGCCTG
>NW_015375204.1:0-203 GCF_001272555.1 Dufourea novaeangliae | reverse complement strand
GGATAGTGCAATACGACGCGATGGAAAACACGATGGATTGTGTTAAAATGTTGTTTATATTGTTATTTGTTTTGCTATGTTATAGTGCAAAACTACGCGATGCAAACACGATGGATTGTGTTAAAATGTTGTTAATATTCTTATTTGTTTTGCTATGGGATAGTGCAATACGACGCGATGGAAAACACGATGGATTGTGTTAA
>NW_015375203.1:0-203 GCF_001272555.1 Dufourea novaeangliae | reverse complement strand
AGGCCGCGTAGGTAGCGGCGGTGGCGGTGGCGGCCCCGCCACAGCCGGCGCTGGAGGTTTTTTCCTCTTCTTCCGGCTCCTACTCCCCTTGCCTCCTCCCTCGGACACCCCGCCGCCCGCGCCCACGGCACGACCGCCGCCATTGGCAGCGGCCGGCCGCGAACGCGAGCGAGCGGGCGTGGCGGCTGACGCAGCAGCACGTC
>NW_015375202.1:0-203 GCF_001272555.1 Dufourea novaeangliae | reverse complement strand
TTTTATTAGAATAAAGGAAACAAACGGTGTAAGGTTGTCATGTATGTAAATTTTGACTAGTTGGTTAATTATTATTCGTATTTATTCTAGATTATAGAATTGAGTAGAATAATGTGGTTTTGTTAATTTTTAGAGCCTACATAGTGTGCAATAGGAGTGTCCACACTGGCGATTCCCTAATTCTTTGAAATAGTCTATCGAAC
>NW_015375201.1:0-203 GCF_001272555.1 Dufourea novaeangliae | reverse complement strand
TGCGCGCGGATGCAGCCGCGACGACGAGTAATCACCGTAAAAGCTCGACTTCTCTCTCTGTCTCCCCACGTACCCTGTCCTTCTATCGTGTGATTTCTCTCTTACTCACTCTTACCTTCGCGCGTACCTCGCCCCTCCCCCCCTTAGGCCAGGCGTCCATTCTTTCTTCCTTCATTTCGTCTGCATCTATCATCCACCCGCGT
>NW_015375200.1:0-203 GCF_001272555.1 Dufourea novaeangliae | reverse complement strand
TATTGAACCTTTACTGTATTCCTCAAACAAGTCAGTCTGTCTGTAAGAGATTAAAGACTCCCCGATTCTTCCACCCTTAAGACACGACGACGAGGTCACGTAACTAATTAATTATTCCACCTCACACTTCCCAGACTCTCCTAAAATTCAATTGATTATGAAACAAAAGTTGCAGTAACATAATACGTTAGGTACCTTCTCGT
>NW_015375199.1:0-203 GCF_001272555.1 Dufourea novaeangliae | reverse complement strand
GTTCTTCGGGGTGGAAACCACCATTTAATGGGTTAATGTGTCTTTTCCTTTTTCCTGTATATCATTAAAAGTATAGTGGATATGATAAAATTGTAAAAATAACGCCTCCGAGTGGGAATACCCCCTTAACCCCTTTTAAGCAGAGCCCATCTCACATATTCAATTTAAAAGAATACTTCCTGTTCGTGTACTCACGAACCCGA
>NW_015375198.1:0-203 GCF_001272555.1 Dufourea novaeangliae | reverse complement strand
GTATAATGAAAATGTTCTTGAAATACTTTTCGGATCAGTTGTGTTTTCAAAAATGTAAAGTGTACAAGAACTCTAGTGCAACCGAGGAGGATCTAGATGCGAAAAAAGATTGAAAAGATGGAGTGACGTTCCATGTATCCTCACACAAGTGATTTATGAGCCAAAAAGTACACTTGTTATTAGTTTTGAGACTTTTTCCGTCG
>NW_015375197.1:0-203 GCF_001272555.1 Dufourea novaeangliae | reverse complement strand
TGAAGGTGGTATCATTGTCAATCTTTTTGCTCAGTACATGTCGTTTAAGGGCTCTCTACTGTGGCGGGTAAAATAGGGATAAAATAGGGATACATGCTTGATAGCATTTTCAAATCAAAATGAAATCGTGGATGTGTCTCACGGTTTAAACATTGAACTTGAGTGAAAACGCAGTATTTCAGGGTTCGTTTATACTACTTTTA
>NW_015375196.1:0-202 GCF_001272555.1 Dufourea novaeangliae | reverse complement strand
GTCGATGTGGGGTCCAAAGACCCCGTCGCGAGCGGGGCCTTCAAGGGTCGATGTGGGGTCCAATGACCCCGTCGCGAGCGGGGCCATGAGGGGCCGATGTGGGGTCCAAAGACTCCGCCGCGAGCGGGGCCTTGAGGAATCGATGTGGGGTCCAATGACCCCGTCGCGAGCGGGGCCTTCAACGGTCGATGTGGGGTCCAAT
>NW_015375195.1:0-203 GCF_001272555.1 Dufourea novaeangliae | reverse complement strand
CAACGGTTCTAGGATAACACGTGCTTTGCAAAAGTGCAAGGAAAGAACCGTCGCGCAGTTTCAACAAAGCGCATAGCCCGTTAATTTATTGCCAGGGTACGTACTGCTTCGAGATAGGAAACAGACATCACGTGCATCGCCTTGAGAATGTCCGAAATAAAGAGGACCACCAACGTGCCCGTTGCTTCGAGTTGAAAAGCACA
>NW_015375194.1:0-203 GCF_001272555.1 Dufourea novaeangliae | reverse complement strand
CGGGCGACCGCCGCCGCCACGGCCTCCGCGGTCACCGACTCGTCGAGGCCGGCTAACCGCATCTCCGCAGTCTTCGCCGGCCTCGAGATGCGGACGTCAGTGCCGCGGAAAACCTCGGCAAGGCGGGGAGCGAGGGCGTGAGCCCTCGCGGCGCTCTCCGGCCCGGGGACCTCCAAAATGGAGGACCCCGTCTGGCCCTTACG
>NW_015375193.1:0-203 GCF_001272555.1 Dufourea novaeangliae | reverse complement strand
AATAAATAATTACGTATACAATCAAATCTAAGATGCTTGTAATCACATTTCACAAGCTATCATGAGCAGCAAAGTAAATTTTGTTTCAAGGAATAAATGGAACATCCAATACTATATCAGCGTAGTAAAACAATGCACGGATGGAACCAAGTTCAATACTTAAAAGTAGTTTTTCATTATCGAATGCTTGCAAGTTAGAATAC
>NW_015375192.1:0-203 GCF_001272555.1 Dufourea novaeangliae | reverse complement strand
ATGACGATTTCAAACACGTGTCTTTAATAAACATTTGATATTATTCGTTTTCTACAAGCCGAAATGGAATGGTGTTTTACTGGTATCAAAATATGAGAGTTGCAGTAAATCTACACTCGTCACAAGAATAGAATTTCTTGTACATCAGGGAAATTATTAACAACGAAGTAATTCTGGAGAGTGGAGTCGTCACGAATAATCAT
>NW_015375191.1:0-203 GCF_001272555.1 Dufourea novaeangliae | reverse complement strand
TCTCTGTCACACACATAAGCTGCACAACACGGGTAGTTAGCGACTTAAAGCATGCGGCTTATTGCCTTTTCACCCTAGCAGTGAAAGATTCACCCCATATTTACTGGAGGGTTAAGAGCAGAGATGGACAAAATTTTTATCTGAATACAAATCGTGAATAAAGAAAAAAAGATAAAAAAATGTTTATCGTTACTCAAAGCTTG
>NW_015375190.1:0-203 GCF_001272555.1 Dufourea novaeangliae | reverse complement strand
GCAGACCCTCGGTTGAGCAGCCGAAGGTCCGCGCTCGCCGCCCATTCCTCCACGGCATCGCCCTTCGCGTCGGTCCTGGGGCCTCCCCAGAGGGTAGACTTCGCATTGAAGTCCCCCAAGACCAATGTTGGACGCGTCGTATCACGGGACACAAAGTCCCGGATCCCGTCCAACAGCATCTCAAATGCCGCGAGGGGCATGCT
>NW_015375189.1:0-203 GCF_001272555.1 Dufourea novaeangliae | reverse complement strand
GAAATAGACGCGAAGGATTTGCCAGAATTGTGGGTATCCGCGGTCGAGTTCTCGCGAAACCGTGACCACGAACGAGTTCTTCAATTTTTTTTTCCCGTTCGATCGAAGCTTATTGGAGCTTATCGAAGCTGCGTTTGAGGTCGATATTACAGAATCAACAAGATTTTCAAAGCTATACAAAAAAAAAAAAAGAGAATTAACTC
>NW_015375188.1:0-203 GCF_001272555.1 Dufourea novaeangliae | reverse complement strand
ATTACCAGTGCCTATCGGTATCCTACAACTTCTGTGAATAAATTGTTCTCGCGTCTCTAAGAATAATGGAGATATTCCAGGTGGTCAAAGTTGCTGGTCGACCCTGTATATCTTCAGAAAGGTAGCTCTCTATGAATTTAAGTAAAGAAATGAATTGGTGGAATCTCTAGATCCCTATGAATTACCCATTTTGAATTGTCCTC
>NW_015375187.1:0-203 GCF_001272555.1 Dufourea novaeangliae | reverse complement strand
ACTTTTTGCAGACAATGACAGTACCATTATAAAAGATCTCACTTGGATTATCTTCGAAATATGAATCGGAAGTCACTTGAAGTCTGAGGAACTGCAATTCCATGCAGAATGTAATACGGGCATTCTAGGAAACCTCATCCGAAGTAACTTGGAATAATGGATCGAAAAATAAATTAGTCTGAGGAATTGTACACATTTTACAG
>NW_015375186.1:0-203 GCF_001272555.1 Dufourea novaeangliae | reverse complement strand
AGAGGTCTTAAGTTATATTTTTTATCTAGTAGATGCATCAATATCCACAGTTTAGAAGTAACAAAGAAGACCTCCTAACTTAATAAGGAAATAAAAGTATTTCAACACAATTAAAATAAAAGAGGCAGAAAACCGAACCGTCCATCAGATCCAACTCAACCCCAGGAAGGGTCCGAAGTTATCTCAGCGACCTTTTGCTACCA
>NW_015375185.1:0-202 GCF_001272555.1 Dufourea novaeangliae | reverse complement strand
TAGTGCAGAACCTCAGAATTAGTAAAATTATTTATGCCTGTATTACCGCAGCCCCTTACGGAGAGGCAACCGTAATTGCCGCTGAGTTCGATCGTATTTACACCTCTGAACGGGCATATCATTTCTCTTCGTCCCGCAATAAATTCGAAGTTTAAAGAACGTAGAAAATAATACTCTCTAACGGCTGGGAACCAGTAATTAC
>NW_015375184.1:0-203 GCF_001272555.1 Dufourea novaeangliae | reverse complement strand
TCCTCTTGGCCGGTCGCTGGGCGACCGGCGTGACGCGGCGGCCCCGTGCGGTTGGTGGGGTCGTGCCCCTGGGCCCGCCTGCCTGTTGCGGGGTCGCCGGGCGCGTTGATGCGCCCGCGTGGATGCCGCTGCCGCGGCGCGGGGGACGCTTGTCCCTTCCGGCGGTGCGCTCTCTTTATCCCCTGTGTGGCGGGGGACAGAAT
>NW_015375183.1:0-203 GCF_001272555.1 Dufourea novaeangliae | reverse complement strand
TCGATTTTAATATAATTCGCGGTGATAATCGTTTTTATTACTTATTAAATAAACGGGATAAGCCCCATTAGTGTACATTGTACGTAAATGTAAAGTATGTTCGGTTCATTCATGCTGTTATTTCTCTAACTATTGGAAACGCGAAAAAATATTTCATATGAGAGTTGGTTGATTTTATGGAGTAAACTTAATAGAATATTTGA
>NW_015375182.1:0-203 GCF_001272555.1 Dufourea novaeangliae | reverse complement strand
CTGATGGTAAGACACACCCGGTATTTTACTACTCTAGACGAACGACGGAAGGCGAATCAAAATTGCATAGTTTTGAACTCGAGACCCTTGCAATAATTTACGCTTTGGAACGCTTTCGAATTTATCTACAAGGGCTAAAATTTAAAATCATGACTGACTGTAGCGCGGTCGCGATGACACTTAAAAAGAAAGACGTTAATCGC
>NW_015375181.1:0-203 GCF_001272555.1 Dufourea novaeangliae | reverse complement strand
TTATACGACAGAAAACCTAACATTTTAAGAATCTATTCTCATTAATTTAACAAAAATAATGGATATAACTGTGTTGTGCATTGCACTCTATGCATTGTTTTCATATCGTGCTACAAGAAATTGTAATCACGTCCATATCTTAATATTCATAAAATTCATCCCGTAAGAAATATTATATAAAAATGACTATACATTAGAATAAA
>NW_015375180.1:0-203 GCF_001272555.1 Dufourea novaeangliae | reverse complement strand
TATCTAGTTACTATGTCGCGATCCGACTGCCTGGACCTACATGAAACTGGCGCCATCTGTTCCCTTATAATTCAAATAGGCCCTAACGAACTAAACATAGGCTAAACATTCTTAGGCTACGCGGAAGGAACTTATGGGATGCTGTTGACGGAAACCGCGCTGTAAGAGTATCGTGTTATAGGAGGGCTGTCGCATTTTCAGCT
>NW_015375179.1:0-202 GCF_001272555.1 Dufourea novaeangliae | reverse complement strand
CACGAAAGTATTCGTGCACTCTAAACAATTAAATAAACTTTTTAAAATTAACGATCTGACTTTCGGAGAAATTTAAACGATTAGTTTACAAGGTAATGCATAAAAAAATATATGCAAAAATTACAATTCGTTTGCATCACGAAAAAAATAATCAAGATCCAGTCAATAGCGATCAATAGCTCGATAGTTCCAGCGAGTCGCT
>NW_015375178.1:0-203 GCF_001272555.1 Dufourea novaeangliae | reverse complement strand
TGTAGGCGATTGTATTACCATTTTCACAGTTTTCTCCACTTCATCGCGTTTCGGACATGTTGGTGCGATGTGCCCATGTTGTCCACATCGGAAACACTTCAAACCACGAAACCTCAACGGACAATCCGCGCTGATATGACCTGCTTCGTTACAATTGTAGCATTTCCTTACTTCCTTCCTGAATACTCCTCTGTCTATTCGTT
>NW_015375177.1:0-202 GCF_001272555.1 Dufourea novaeangliae | reverse complement strand
AATTTTTATTTTACTGTTTCAGTTAAAAAAAATGATAAAAAAAATCATGTATAGCGACCGTCGTGGTGGACGGCGCGGTAACCGGTGCGGCGGCCGGCGGAGTGGCGGGGGCAGCCGCCCCATATATGTCAATAATTAGTTTCATTTAAATAAAACATTTTTGATAATATGAAGATCGTACTTTTTTTCAAATCCTTCAAGT
>NW_015375176.1:0-202 GCF_001272555.1 Dufourea novaeangliae | reverse complement strand
AAACGTTTGCAAACTTTTCTGCCCAATAGCGAAATCACCTTTGACAAAGTTAACTCAGGTATTTTACTAAAACTATTTTTCGTTGGCATGTACATTTTTTTGCAAAAACTTGCGTTGCTTTTGCATTGAGATACAGAGCAAACAAATTCCAAATAAATTCCTCACAGTATGTAATTCCGGGAATTGTGGTATTCCCTTAAAA
>NW_015375175.1:0-202 GCF_001272555.1 Dufourea novaeangliae | reverse complement strand
TTTTTTTGCATGCTCAACCATCAGTGCAGACGTCATAACTAGAACCGAGCAGTCGTTTCTTAAAATTTGGAACTATTTTGAATATCGTTTTATTTAAGGTAAATATGTTCTTAATGATTCTTTGTTTTAGAAGAAAAAAAATATCTTACGATGCTTGCTAAATTCGTCTCAGTACCTGCTAGAAGATGGGCATAAAAAATTT
>NW_015375174.1:0-202 GCF_001272555.1 Dufourea novaeangliae | reverse complement strand
CTATGTTATTCTATGTTATTCTATGTTATTCTATGTTATTCTATGTTATTCTATGTTATGCTATGTTATTCTTTGTTATTCTATGTTATGCTATTTTATTCTATGTTATTCTATGTTATTCTGTGTTATGCTATGTTATTCTATGTTATTCTATGTTACTCTATGTTATTCCATGTTATTCTATGTTGTTCTATGTTATTCA
>NW_015375173.1:0-202 GCF_001272555.1 Dufourea novaeangliae | reverse complement strand
AAGTTGATAATTAATAAAAGTGGGGAGGGGATGTTTTTATTTCAACAAAGAATTTTTATCAATACATCAGTTATGATGACAATAATCAATTCCTTCAATTATTAGGTAGTTTGAGACTTAATTTAAGGATTGAAGGTCCTAAGAAGGATTACTTTAAGTATTTCAAGAACTTGGTTCGGCTCTTTCCAGTGTCTTATCATGC
>NW_015375172.1:0-202 GCF_001272555.1 Dufourea novaeangliae | reverse complement strand
TAATTTTTGTCTATAACTTCATATTTTGGATTATCTTTACGTATGGCAAATCGAGTATATGGACCTAATGAAATGATTGTAGTATCGTGTCCTCTTCCCAAATAATACTGTACATCTAACAGACGTCTGTTTCATGTCGAGTTTATATCCGAATGTCCTACGTCCACTTGAACATCCCTAGGATGTTCATAAAGCCTAAATT
>NW_015375171.1:0-202 GCF_001272555.1 Dufourea novaeangliae | reverse complement strand
GAGATCCGGGGTAGCAGCCAAGGTTGATTCCACCTAACTAGGAAATCTGGTAGGTCCGAGCTACGGCATAATCGCATTTTATTCACAAGCGGCTCAATAATTAACTTCGTTTCGCGTTATTCTGGTCATAAAACACCACTTCCTTGAAGCAGAGATCCGGGGTAGCAGCCAAGGTTGATTCCACCTAACTAGGAAATCTGGT
>NW_015375170.1:0-202 GCF_001272555.1 Dufourea novaeangliae | reverse complement strand
AAGTTTGCTCTTTTATACCGATAGTCCAGCGACGCAGGAAGCGCCGTCTCCTCTCTCTCGACCCTCGAATCTCTCGATCCGCGTCTCTCCGGTGATCCAGTCGAAGAAACGTGCGTACACGCCCGAAACGGTCGCGATTGCGTCCCTTCCGACGAACGCGACGTCCCGACATTTTCCAAAGCTTGCCCATCTGTGGAAACAA
>NW_015375169.1:0-202 GCF_001272555.1 Dufourea novaeangliae | reverse complement strand
TGTAACGTTTCGAAAGAGTTTGATGGATTCATTGATCGGGAAGGTCGAAGGTGAGAGCATTCTCGCCGGAACGAGAGCGTCTGATCGATGAGCTTTTAATGCCTCTGATTCGTTCCTGGGCATCGGGGTCTGTCGGATGGAAGAATTTGTAGGTACTGGGTGAGAAAGATGGAGGATGTTTGTGTTTTGTTTTTGGAAGGAA
>NW_015375168.1:0-202 GCF_001272555.1 Dufourea novaeangliae | reverse complement strand
TTTAATCAAATGTCAAATCGTTCAGAAGAAATCGTCTCTGTCACTGTGAATGGCTGACATATATCGCAACAAGTAGAAACATCCGACAATGGTCAGACACTCGAATCAAGTGCGTTCGAGGTGCAAGCGTTACCCGATGAACTTTCAACTCCCAATTTACTGTATATTAGTATACAGTATAGAAGTATAGATATAGATTGCC
>NW_015375167.1:0-202 GCF_001272555.1 Dufourea novaeangliae | reverse complement strand
AATGAACGCCCTTAGTCTCAAATTGTCCCTCAGGACTTAATGCATGTACCCAATAGTGCAGAAACCTTGAATTAGTAAAATTAGTTATGCCTGTATTACCGTAGCCCCTTATGAGGCGGCAACCGTAATTGCAAAAGACTTCGACTGCATTTACACCGCTAAACGGGCATGGTTCTTTTTCGTTTTGCATTAGATACACCGT
>NW_015375166.1:0-202 GCF_001272555.1 Dufourea novaeangliae | reverse complement strand
AACTTCTTGACAGCTTCGTTACAGAATTCTTTACCGCAATCAGTTCTAATTTTCATTAATTTTATTTTACGATTATCAACTTTAACATCAACATAGAAGCTTTGCAGGGCTTCCAAAACATCAGATTTTTCTTTAACAAAATATACAAAACAATACTTTGAAAAATCATCTTTTAACAGTAGAAAGTAATTTGCTCCGCCAA
>NW_015375165.1:0-202 GCF_001272555.1 Dufourea novaeangliae | reverse complement strand
CAGTTTCTAACTTTGGTGGGACAGAATTCAGGAAATATTCAACTACAATAACTAAAACTGTACATATCTATTCGTTCTTTGGATTGTAGTACATTCACTAAATTTTGAAATCTATATTAAAGGGTCATTTAAAACTTCATATTTTTTACTACCTATAGAAAATCATAATTGAATGAATCACATAAATAAAACTTGATGTCTG
>NW_015375164.1:0-202 GCF_001272555.1 Dufourea novaeangliae | reverse complement strand
TTATGTCAAAACTAATAGAATTTATAGTTTTGGCACTTCTTTGACTGGTTGTACGGGGACTGATCTACGTTTTATACGTATCGTTTGTTTTTCTGCTACTTCTTGGTTTACACTAACTTCTGTTGTATAATTAGATGATACTATGGACTGTTTTACTATTACTAATGAAGAACACGAATGTAAAAATTTAATAGACGTGACT
>NW_015375163.1:0-202 GCF_001272555.1 Dufourea novaeangliae | reverse complement strand
CTTCAGAAATCATCATATGAAGATTTTTCTTCACCCGAAGATCAGTATATGAAGGTCTCATCAACCGCAGATTGTCATGGAGCCGAACGGGTTTAAAAAATAACTGCGTTATTCAGGGGCGTAGCTAGGTTATCAATCAGGGGGGGGGGAGCAATGTAATTTTTTATTATTTAAACAATTGTTATTTCTTTATTAATTGAGT
>NW_015375162.1:0-202 GCF_001272555.1 Dufourea novaeangliae | reverse complement strand
ATTAATTATATGTATTTTATTTTGATTAATATTAATTATATGTGTTTTATTTTGATTTATATTTATTATATGTGTTTTATTTTGATTTATATTAATTACATGTTTTTTATTTTGATTTATATTAATTTTATGAGATTTATTCCTCTCTAGTATCCGAACTCGACTCAGGGGTTTGTTTCTTCTATTTTTTTTTATTGTGATC
>NW_015375161.1:0-202 GCF_001272555.1 Dufourea novaeangliae | reverse complement strand
AGCTAAGTGCTTACCTTAGATCCTTCTCCTAATTCCCGTAACGTGACCAAAGATAGCTATTCTGCCACCGAGAATCAAATATATCATCCATAAGACAAAGATCTATTTGTCTTCGTAACATTAAAAATTGCTAACACCCAAAATTGCTAGCTAATCAGAAGGTAGCTAAAAGTGTAGCTAAGGATTTATGTTAAATCCTTCT
>NW_015375160.1:0-202 GCF_001272555.1 Dufourea novaeangliae | reverse complement strand
AATATATATCTTTATGCAAAAAGTCTGTACCAAACTTTATTTCTGCTGCCCTTCTTATTACACAATTTTTATTCATACGTTATGCCGCGATACAAATTCTATCTTGTTAAAGAGACTCTGATTTATGCCATGTTTGAATTTATTTTCATCAGGAGAATCTCCTACATATATTTATAACATTTTAAAGAAAGTACACAGTAAA
>NW_015375159.1:0-202 GCF_001272555.1 Dufourea novaeangliae | reverse complement strand
ATAAAAATTTAAAATATGCATTTCTTTGATGTTTGTTAGTTGTATGCATCCCTGACAAGTACCCCTTCATGTGACCCGGGTTTAAAAAAGTTGGGACGGGTGGAAAGTGTCAGGGGTTAAATAGTTCCCTGGGTAATTTCTACCCTAGTCCCATATACGAGATTTTGCGAAAGCTAGTGCGCATGAGCCGAGCTAAGGCCTT
>NW_015375158.1:0-202 GCF_001272555.1 Dufourea novaeangliae | reverse complement strand
TTATCCTTTATGATCGTATATGTTGTGAAGAACAACGTAGAAATTACAAAAACTGTCTCGTTCATTTTTTATAATGAACACTATCTTTAATTTAACAAAACAATATAGATACACGAAAAATATAGAGTTGTGAGATTGTTTAATTTAGAGATACATACTGTGTTTTATTTCAAAAGAAAAATAAATTTTTTGCATCGGCCGG
>NW_015375157.1:0-202 GCF_001272555.1 Dufourea novaeangliae | reverse complement strand
CGGCGCGCCGAAGACTGTAATAAAATATCGCGAAATAGCGTCAGCAACTGTGAGCGCTCGTATGTCAGAATCATACAGAATCGTTAATATATGACGATTTCCACTAGGTGTTACCGGAAGCGGCCCTACCGTGTCCAACGCAATTTTATCAAAGGGTTTAGTAGGGGTGTCGGTAATAAGCATCGGTTCTCGAGTTTTAATG
>NW_015375156.1:0-202 GCF_001272555.1 Dufourea novaeangliae | reverse complement strand
GGCCAGACCGGGGCCTCGATACTGGAGGTCCCGGGGCCGGAGAGTGCTGCCCGGGCAGACGCCATCGCGCAGCGCCTGGAAGCCGTATTCAGCGGGACCGACGTGCGCGTCAGCAGGCCCGTCAAGACCGCCGAGATGTGGCTGACGGGCCTCGACGAGTCGGTCACCGCGGAGGCCGTGTCGGAGGCGGTAGCTGCGGTCG
>NW_015375155.1:0-202 GCF_001272555.1 Dufourea novaeangliae | reverse complement strand
TTAGAAGTGTCGGGAAGATGGACAACGAAAGGACATATATTCATTAAAAGTTACAATAATCCAATTAAACAAGTTTCGAAAATAATATGGACTGCACTGAACCATGTCTACCAGTTGTATGGTCTTTGAAGGATTCTGGGGTAGAAATGACGAAAATAGGACAATCCTGTGGTTTGGGATTTCAATCAAAATTTAAACCCTG
>NW_015375154.1:0-200 GCF_001272555.1 Dufourea novaeangliae | reverse complement strand
TTATTTTATTTTGATTTATTTTAATTATATGTATTTATTTTGATTTATATTAATTATATGTGTATTATTTTGATTTATTTTAATCGTATCTATTTATTTTGATTTATTTTAATTATATGTATTTATTTTGATTTATGTTAATTCTACGTGCTTTATTTTGATTTATATTAATTATTTGTGTTTTATTTTGATTTATTTTA
>NW_015375153.1:0-202 GCF_001272555.1 Dufourea novaeangliae | reverse complement strand
ATAGTGTCTTAAAAAAAAAAAAAAAAACAAAATCTCTTATGAAGAAAAAAAGTCGTCATTACAGGTTCAACGTTTTAATCCAATTAATCGAATCGAAATGAAAATACTATTTACAGAGATGGATAAAAATTAATTATACACCTCTCTCTCGCACCGTGGAGCCGTAGAGTGTAGTAAATCAGGGAGATTTTGATTGAAGACG
>NW_015375152.1:0-202 GCF_001272555.1 Dufourea novaeangliae | reverse complement strand
CCATACTTTTTTTTTAATTGACCAAAAACGAGTGACTTTTTAGGTGAAAATCGCACTTTTTCAGGAAAACGTCCGCTATTATATTCCTAATCAATATTTCGAAGAACCCCACGTTCAAGGACAAGATTTGTTCTTCCAGTACATAAATCTTACTGAATTTTTAATTTCAGATAAACCGTTACGAAGTTACAGTGATCACGGC
>NW_015375151.1:0-202 GCF_001272555.1 Dufourea novaeangliae | reverse complement strand
CGACACGCTCCGGAGGGTTTTCTCCACCTCGGTGGGCGGTGGAAAGGGTGGCGGAAAGGGCGGGAAGGGTGGAAAAGGCGGTGGAAAATGTGGTATCTACGTGGAGGAGTATACCACCTCGGCGAACACACCGACCGGAGGCGAGAGTCCGTACAAAAGGCCGTCGTCGCAGGCCTCCAGCGTCATTCAATCGTTCCCGCCG
>NW_015375150.1:0-202 GCF_001272555.1 Dufourea novaeangliae | reverse complement strand
CAATTTCTTGTGAATCGTGCCACAATTTTTACTGTTAAGGCAACTCTCCAATTTAGGGGTGAACAGTACTCCACCGGAAAAAAATATCCCAATGGATCCCATGGACCCAACACGTGCACTGGCCAGATATAATTTGTGCAATTTCTAATCAGAAATAATTCAGATAAGAAATTATTCGCCTTGTTCATGAGGCTTCTGTCAA
>NW_015375149.1:0-202 GCF_001272555.1 Dufourea novaeangliae | reverse complement strand
GAATGTATGAATTGGATTAGGTATTATTCTCTCGTATTTGTGGTTGATAAAAATGATATAAGAGAAAAGATCCAGTTACTGACACTTTAAGTAATGACATTGACATTATTGCATAATTTTTTTATTATTTGAGCAAAAGCATAAGTTTTTATTTGTATGTATTATTATTTAATATGTTTAACCGAAGAAAAAAATTATTGTA
>NW_015375148.1:0-202 GCF_001272555.1 Dufourea novaeangliae | reverse complement strand
CGACCACATTAAGCAGCTTGGATTCGTTTCAAAACATCAGAACTTTCCCTTACACCCAATAATAATAATACTAAAAAAGAAATTGAAAAAGTTGCAATTGGTCGGAATCGCGAAGAAACTAGTAAAGGTCGTTTTTTACAACTTTTTAATCTGAGGCTATAATAAAAATTTAATAAATACATATCGAAGATTTATGGTAGTT
>NW_015375147.1:0-202 GCF_001272555.1 Dufourea novaeangliae | reverse complement strand
GTCGATCCATCAAGCCCCCGGGTGATATCGTTTGTTTGCTGCATAAACGACATATAACTCAAAAATCACGGTTTTAAGGAACACTTGCTTGGAATGTTTTGATTCCTGTAATTTTGCAACGAACATCATATGGGCCAAGTTATACAGAAAACTACCAACCCTTAATGATCTGAGATAGCTTTATTTCTAATGGGTATATTTT
>NW_015375146.1:0-202 GCF_001272555.1 Dufourea novaeangliae | reverse complement strand
CCGTGTCTCGATTACACCCAAATTAAAAAAAATCGTCGCTTCGTACACCATGGTCGGTTCTTATCCGGACAGTTTTCCAAAAATCGTATTCCAAACGGTCGACCTATTTTCTTTTTTTTTGGTCCACGAAAAATCATCTTTCGTCCGGTTGTCACCCCAGTCCTCGCTGTCTAACAAAACGAAGTGGATCTGGCCTCTCTCG
>NW_015375145.1:0-202 GCF_001272555.1 Dufourea novaeangliae | reverse complement strand
AAAGTGAAACAGTTTTTCTTTTAATAACAATTATTATGCAATGTATGCAAATTTTTCAAATAATTTATACATGTTACTCAACAGTAATAAATGACTTATTATTAGAAAAAATACCTAGGGCAATCGATTTGTAAACAATTGAAATACCAAGCCGTAAAGTTAGTCGTACCGGTGTGTCCGAATATTTTTGGGAGTCACTGTA
>NW_015375144.1:0-202 GCF_001272555.1 Dufourea novaeangliae | reverse complement strand
TCAAACATCGTTTCCTCGAATACGAGATTTCATACGAAAATATTTTATTCCACATTTTCTCATGTGTTTTTGAATGTATATTCATCATCTCCATTACTTTATATTTGACTGCGAAAAAATTTATGCAAATTTTCAAATCCGATACGAATATTTGAACATTAAAATGGAACAGAATCTTACATTTTTTACTAGATGCTTCATT
>NW_015375143.1:0-202 GCF_001272555.1 Dufourea novaeangliae | reverse complement strand
AAAGCGGGTTTCGATTGGAATATTGGAAGGGGGGTTCGGTATACTAAATTTAACACCGTCTTCGCTCGGTCGCGATGAAAAACCAGATATAATCTTGTCGCGTCGTCGTTCAACTTCGTTCCTCCGTGGTCACAGAAGGAGGGAGGATCAACACGGGAAGCGAATCCTCTTCTTGAACCCTTGAACCCCTCCCCACTACGAA
>NW_015375142.1:0-202 GCF_001272555.1 Dufourea novaeangliae | reverse complement strand
TTATAAAACATATACAGTTTCCTTTCAATTATCGTCTAGGTTGATCTACACGATTATTGTCCAAGCGTTATCACCACCACTGGGTTGAAAAAAAACGAGAAAAGAAGGGGAGGCTTGAAACCTGCAAAAATTTACATCACTATGATATGATATTTTATACAGACTCCTCGCAATTCTCGTCTGGCTTGTCCTACACGATTAT
>NW_015375141.1:0-202 GCF_001272555.1 Dufourea novaeangliae | reverse complement strand
TGGTTTCCAGCAGAAATCACTGACCCACACTCTTCCACATTTTTTTTTTAATTCCGTTTGAGAATTCCGTTACGCAGACAAAATTTTATTGCTCTACATTCTAGAAGGCGGTCCATATTGAGGGTACACCGAACACGGGATTGATTTTTCGTGAAGAAAAATGTAACGAAAATTGATTAGCAACATTCTTCCAATCTTTTCG
>NW_015375140.1:0-202 GCF_001272555.1 Dufourea novaeangliae | reverse complement strand
TGAATGGAAGTGCCATTATGGAATTTACCCGTTCAATTTAATAAGAAATACAAGTTGTGTGTTCATATTTTTATTTCATTATTTCTAGAACAATATGACGAAGATTAGTGAAATGTTCAAGGGAAAAACTATTACTCTCGTAATTCACAGAGAATCAATATGAAAAAATGTCACTATGTTAAAACATCTAAAACGAATTATT
>NW_015375139.1:0-202 GCF_001272555.1 Dufourea novaeangliae | reverse complement strand
GAGCGCGAGTCTGCCGGCCGAACTCTGATTGGTCGGTGTTTTTCATTAATATCTCGTTAACGAAGCCTCGGACAATATTTTCACTAAGGACAATTGTTTCAAAGCATCCCAGGAACCTCTTATCACTTGGAATCGAAGCTATTTTGGGACAGCCTGTATAAGTATGTATGTTGTACGTGATTCCGTTCGGCCGTGAAACGGT
>NW_015375138.1:0-202 GCF_001272555.1 Dufourea novaeangliae | reverse complement strand
AACGAGTCACCAATTTCAGTTATTTACAAAATCCAAGCAGGTAATCCAATGGAACTCGAACGAGACAAGTTCCATCCACAACCACTCTGTCCGAACCTATATATTCCAGTAACGCGAACGAGCCAGCAGCCGGTTCTTCCTCGAGCAGGAAAAAATAAAGACCAAGTACACAACGACTCCCGCAACACTTCGTCTTACTCCG
>NW_015375137.1:0-202 GCF_001272555.1 Dufourea novaeangliae | reverse complement strand
TTCTCGATTTATTTTTTCATATCAATTTGGCTTGCAATCGGGCTTGCAATTTTCGTGAACATCACTAACAAATCTTCACATCGAATCACGTCGATTGATTAACGCGAAAGAATTTATAATAATGAACGAGTTGCAGCAAAGTACTCTGTTCTCGAACATTTTCAACCTCGTCCATCGTTACGTTAAAAAAACAAGCGATTTC
>NW_015375136.1:0-202 GCF_001272555.1 Dufourea novaeangliae | reverse complement strand
GGGAACACTTATGCTTTCGCAGAGAAGGGAACATAAATTTGTTTAAGGCATACGGACGTAACTACTTTACAGCAGCTATTTAAATAAAAAGTATTGGTTCCCAATTTTGTGGTAACAACACACAGTCCAAGTAAATATCCAACGAATGATTGCAATTACTTACCTTCGAGGTGTAGGAATCTTGCTCCATGGCCTATGGATT